>NC_133509.1:48784038-49085769 GCF_049354715.1 Callithrix jacchus | reverse complement strand
ACTATCAATCTGGCTCTTATACATAAATATACTACTTTATACTTATCCACATGGCATAACTGATTGGCATTTCATTTGGGGCTAGATGGAATTGGGTTTGAATTATATCTCTGCCTCTCCAGATGTGAAAACATCAATCACCCAATATTTATTAAACCCCTACTCTGTATCAGCCCTTGTGTAAGGCACTGAAGTGTATGGTTAATAATCCCTTGTCCTTGCCCTGGAGAAGCTTCTAGATTCCTGAAGCAGATTCATTTTCATTTTGCTAACATGAGGAATATAATACCTTTCTCATCAGGTTATGAGGAATAAGTGAGGTATGTATGAAGAGTGCCTGGCCTCATGCCTGATGCATATTTAACTAAATCATGCTATAAAGTTAGCTAAACAATGACACCATCTTTTAGGGTCACAATGTCACTAAGAGTGCATTCCTTAAAAAAATGAGTAGGTACTTCTACCCCTAAGCTTGCTATTAAGTATTCCCAATAGCATGATATATTTATTGGTTTGTCTTTGAGGAATCTTAACAGTAGCTGAATTTTCATGGATTGACTCTGCCAGCTAGATACATTTTCTTTCTAGGATATAGTCATGCCAAGCACCAATCTGACATAAGCAATGAATGGCATGTGCTATGGGGTCATGCTCCCACTGACTCTTGATAAATTAGCCTTTTAACAAATTATTGCTTATCTGCTTTATGTGGTGACTTCTTTAAAAGACTCCAGTGCATAACCACTTAAGCAATATATTTCTTTTCTATGGAAGAAAGAAGATAACTTAGGAAAGAAAATAATGAGGAAATAATTCAAAAGACAGAGGTTCATAGAAAGTGGGTACCAGCCATACATTTTCACTACTGTTTGACAGTTAAGTATAGTTCTTAACAAAGTTTTCGTACATCAATATCTATTATCAGCTGCTTATAAACTCCCAGACCTTAAATAAATATGTTTAAAAGCCAAGGATACTTTGACTAGACACAACACCTTAAGCACTACTGGCCAAAGTTCTTGCTGGCTTTCTGGAATCAGTAGACTATCACAAAGGCCTAAAAAGTTTCCACTGTAACTCTCCACACATTAATACGTATGCTGCCCATAAATTCTCTGTGCAGTACTGCACAGAATATATTCAAAAATTCCTAACCAGAATTATGTTAAAATCTTCTGGGAGGGCTGATCTATACAAGGATTGATTCTCATAAGGAAGATTTTTTTCCCTAAAGTGAACAATGTTCTAAGAAACCTAACTGTAGCTCTTATAAGATTAATATTGGAAAGTGGCAAGGAGGGTGGGGGTAGTGCTGTAACTAACATGTTCTAGTAAACTTAGCTTTCTTTAGAAAGAATACATCCTCAAACTTTACTGTGCATTAACAAAATGATTGACTCTAGGGAATATTCCACAAGTATTTAGAGCTTTTTTGTTCATATGGAGCAATGGAGAAAATCACATTAAACTGCAATAAAGCATACAGGTATTTTAACCCTTTTTCCATTTGTCTTCCACCACATCTCTGGAAGTGGTATAATCTATTACCATTTCAATGCTTGACATCAATGGTGCAATGAGATACACACATCTATTTAGCACAAGGCTTTCTTTCTGGTTATAGATTTAAATCCTTTTTAATACCAAATCCCAAGGCTCTAGGGGAAATTGTTATGAGAGAGATTTGACTATACATTGGTCATTTGGAGCTCAGTGGACTTTTCAGATGGGCTATGTCAACTTTACCTAATCCATGTGATTTTTCAATACCTTGAAATAAAAGGGAAAGAAAACGCAGACTTTAGAATTAGAAAAACCTAATTCACATAAGTCCTCTATCCTTAAAAGTCTTTGTGGCATTCAGAAAATAATACAAATTTTTGATCTTTGGTTTCTTTAAAAAATGGTCACAAGAATGGATTAAAAAGTATTTATGTACTAATACAAAGTAGATGTTCAATATGCTGGGGCCATTACCCTTAACTATTAAAATTAAGGCTTTCAAGCAAAGGAATCTTCTGAGATGCAATCGTATAAGAAACAGCAACATTTCAAGTGCCCTTCCCATTAAAAAAGGTTTCATAATTCTATGTCCTTATATACCAAGGGTGAAGGGATTTTTGCATATGTAATGAATGGTCCATATAAAATAGACTTAAACTAATCAGAAGTGAGATTACCTTGGATGGGCCTGACTTAGTCAGTTTGAAGCCTTTTAACAGAGTGCTCAGACCTTCTCTGAGTTCTGATTCTCTTGTTGGCCTCAGAAATTGAGCTTCCATGCTGTGAGAGGTGTGTGGGAGGGTTATGTTGGAAGGAACTGGGGTAACTTCTATGACCTGAGAGTGACCCCTGGCCACAGTCAGCCTAAACAAAACAAAGCAAAAACCCTGGACCTACAAACTCTAATAGATTTCTTCCAAGAATCATGTGCACTTGATCAGGACCTCAAGCTCTAGAAAGAAACACACCCTGTTTAACCCCTTGACTGTAGTTCTCTGACTCCTACCCCACAAAAACTATGCCACTATAAATGAGTTTCTTTAAAGCTACTAATTTTGTGGTAATCTGTTACACCACAGTAGAAAATGAATACAGAGTTTATCTTTTTCTAGTTATCCAACAGGCTATTTATGTATTGGTTCAGGAGAATATACTGTCCAGTGATTTGAAAATAGGAGAAGAATGTGACTGGAATAAAATGGTTTCAGCGAGCAAATCACTGAACCTGCATAAAATTTTCAAACATTTAGGTAGAGTTATTAGAACGCAGTTTATAGACAGAAAAATTTTTAAGAGGGAAACGAAACTTTACTTCCAATTCCATTAACAACATACTCACCATCATAAATAACAAAACCAGTCCAAATTATAGTGGTTCTTAATTAAAGACAGCATCTTGACCACTATCCTAATAAAGTGGTTGAAGTGTTGGTAGACACTCAATTTAATTGGAAGAAGTGACTCTATGTAACAGCATAAATAATGTAAATAATCTCACAGAACTAATTATAAAGGGTAAGAAAATCTTAGGAGGGCTAATAATGTATTTAAATGCAAATCCTTGCGTTTGATTAGCTGTTTTAACATTATATAACTTATTCTAAACTCAGCCCCAGACATTTATGGTTTTCAAGTGTAAGCTAAAAATTTAATATCTAGATATTAAGAAGTCACAAGCTTTGGGAAAGAGGAAAATTAGAATTACCATAATGGCTCATGTGAAACCTGTATATGTTTAAATGAATTAGGTAAAATAGACCACATAATTATACTATTTTTAGGTGTGAGTTTATGATAAAGATGAGGGAATTAATGCTTCAGTATCTTAAAATTCTCAAATAAAGCAAGTTGAACAACCACTCTTAAAGTAACACACTGGGCTCACAACTATGAAGAAAAATAGGCTAAAAAATCAGAGGCAAAAATGGCTTCTGATAAACTGGTAAAAATGAAAAAGAGCCACATAATTTTTTTTTCTTGTAAGTCAAATACACATTTATCACTTCAGAAGACTTATGTAAATAGACTTGGTTCTTGAGGACTCAAAAATTTAAATGTAAATGTCTGTGTGTGTATATGTATGAATGTGTACAGGCATATGAATGGAAAGATGGAAAGGGCTTACAAGGGAAAGCACACAAGATTTTGTGCCCCTTTTCTAAATAGATTTAGAAGCTGTGTCAACCACATTAATTTGTGTGAAGGTTATGTTTTGAAGTTTCCTAACTATTCTACCTGATTTCCAATTCAGGTTACCTTTTCAAGGAAAATCTTGAATGCTTATCAAGGCTTAGCCAGGGAAGATGAGAGTCTAACAGTTAGTAAATGAACTCCATTTTCTGACTCTATCTGAAGTTTGAGAGCTCATGTCATCCATTTGCAGTGTTGAGAGGACACAAAAATATCTTGGTGGCTAGTACTCATAAGCTGGTCATCACTCTGAACTTTTGAATTTGGAAGAACATGAAAAAGTAACCTCCATCAATGTTGAGCAAAGAATATACATAGCTTCTCTGGCTGAGGAAATGAATGTTAAACTTCAATTAAATCTCCTTCTCTAAGACAGTATTTAATTTTCCAATTGCAAAAGATACTTTTGTGAACATGAGCAGGAGACTAGTGCAGTTTTATTATCCCTTTTTCTATTCAACAATAATCAACGTAAACATTTTTAATATGCAAGAATATACATTCATTACATAAAAACTAAAAAATACAAATAAGTATATCCATAATCCTCCTCCCTTTTTAGAAGGATATTCTTGCCTTTTGTCTATGCAAAATACATATTTATGTGTATATACATCCCCTTTCCTTAAATAATACATAACATAAAAATTAAGTTAAAAATGCTCTGGGTAGCTAAACAACACTGGATTTTATGGCAACCTAAGTTAGAGGGTGAAGCCAAGAGCCCCCATGGGTCCTCTGAATTGCAAGGGCAAACCCATGATATAGAGTAGGATGCAGTTAACATTTATCAGCAACAATGTCTATATTTTAATGGATCCTAGCAATAAACATAATACTTGTCATATATTTAATAGATTAAATTTGTATTATAATACATTGATTTCATACTTGTATACAAGACTTGCTTCAGGGTTTAGCCATATTTAGCATCAAATAGCAGGCTAATAAAAACTGTAGCAGAAGCAGCTTTATGACCCTCCATTGACTTGTGTTTTATATTATATTATCTTATTGTAGACATCTGAATTAAAGGTTAACAAACACTATTTAATGGGTTGTCTAGATGAATGTACAGTGCATGAATACATGCTCCTTGCAATTTCTATCACTTTCAATACTTCACATGCTTTATGATTTGGGAAAAGACACAACTATAAGTGGGTGATGGCTCTTGACTGAGTCTTTTAAGTAATATGCGATAGCGTATTTTGTTAGACTTCCTCCAATTAAGTGCATATCCAACATTAAAGCAATCTGTCATCATTTTAACAATGTCATTAACATCTACAATATAGCTCACAGGGGCTTTGTTCTTCTTTCAAAATTAGTAGCACATGAATTTATATAGAAAGCCTGAAATACAAAAACAAATGTAATAAGCCTTCAACTCTAAGCTATACAAATATTTTTAAATGGCTTATAAAAAAGTATGACTTTATTAATAAAGAAAAGCCCACAGAAATTATATATCCATTCAAATAGATCAATGACATAAAGATAAATTTCTTTTCTTTCTAATATTGCAATCAAGAAATATGGTTAACTGTACTGTTAAATGTACTTCACCTAATGAATATAATTTAAATTATTGAGCTATTGAAAGTAAAAATCAATATATAAAATTTATGACTTTTACATATAAGTGATTATCAGTCTAGAACTATATTAGAAAAAATTTAATTCATAAAATATTAAGTATTTAATAAAGAAGGTAAAATCTTATTAGGAAATGTAAATGGTAATATTTATATATAAATTGCTAAAATACATCTTATTTACTACTGTGGCTTCAGTAAATAGGTTAAGATTAAATCTTAACCTTTTTGCATTAAATAATAAATGCAAGGAGAAAGTTTAAGTTCACTAAATAGTGGAGGTTCTTCTCCTTATGTATATTTCTTTCTATCTATATTCACACCAAAAAGTATATATATTATATAAATATAAATTAGAAATTGAAATCTGTTTACTGTCAACTAAAGTTGTCAACACATACAAAACTCTTGGTTTGACATTTTCTTCATTGATAATTAGTTCAAAATAAAATGTCAAATGAAACCTAACTAGGAGAGAGACAAAGTTATTTACTATCATCATTATTATTGAGACAGGATCTCACTCTGTTGTTAAGGCTGGAGAGCAGTGATGAAATCGTGGCTCACTGCAATCGCAACCTCCCCAACCTCAGGTGATCCTCCCACCTCAGCCTCCTAAGTAGCTAGAACTACATGCACACATCATTACGCTCAGCCAATTTTTTATATTTATTTTTGTAGAGATGGGGTTTTACCATGTTCCTCAGTCTGGTCTCAAACTCCTGGGCTCAAGCAATTCTTCCACCTTGGCCTCCCGAAGTACTAAGACTATAGGAAGGTAATTATTTTTCAGGTTAAAAAATAAATGCCTTTCTTTGGACTTGCCTTTTTGCACTCTACTGCCTGGCTCTTTGAATAATCGACTAAACATTTAGTTAGTTGCAGTTGTGTCTTTTCTTCCTTAAAAGGTAATAAATTAAAGTCAGTATTAATATTCTGTGTCTCTCCAAAACTCTTGCAGAGTTTCACCTAGCACCTTATATATTAAAATCACAAGATAAATAAATGTCCTGAAATTATCTTACATGTAACATATGCAAAATTAATTCACTATTTCCACCTCAACAGCTCTTCTCTTCTATATTCCTCATCTTGGTAAAGCTTCTTATGCCTAGTTCCTGAGCAAAACAATTAGGAGTCACCCTTGATTCAAGCCCTCTTGTCTCACATTCGGGTCAAAATCCTGTCTCAATTTAAAGATCCCAACATTTTCTATCCCCACTGCCATCACCTCTTCCTAGGCCCCTTTCCCTTGGCATTCAGCTAAATAGTTGAATTGCTCAATTTCTTTCTGATTTTAACACTTGGAATATACTTGAATCATATTTTCTAAGTCCAAACATGATCCTCTGTGGTACTGAGGAAACTTGTTCAATCCGTTTGGAAACTGTGAGTATTTCTTAAACTTGCTCCACAGCAGCTACTCTACAACCTCCTTTAACTCTCATGTCTTCCAAGAATTCTGCCTTTTTTCAAATTCTCCCCATCAGGAGTGACTCAAAATTCATATGTAGTAGAACCAAAATTCTTAATGTTGCTTAAAAGATAAACCTGAGACATTAACATATACTACATCAGATTAGGATTTAAAGTTGGGAACAAAATGCTATATAAATAGGCAAGGATAATCCATTTTTATACTGAAAGGAAGATAAACTAAAACCACATTTGTGCTTTTTCTCCAGTGTAAGATTTTAAGAAACAATAATACATTTCTGAAAAGCCTTTTCTCTAAAGAATAAGTGATCCTTCACCCAAACGACACCAATAATTTCACTTCGTTCTCAATATGCAAATATTTTTCCCCTAAAACTAAAGGAATCTGAACCACAGAAACATAAAAATGCTGAGTTCCAATACAGAATGGGATGGAATTTAAAGTCAGATTCACCTAACTCAAGAACCACATTCTTTCTGCTTGATTACATGGCCTTACGAGGTAGCGGAGGAGGTATCCCCATCAAATCCACGGTAAAAATCCAGCACTGTAGGTCTAACATTTATTACAAGTAAATAGTCACAGACAGCATATACCTGCCTAACAAAGAAAACATCCTTAACTGGGGTTAAATTTTAGGTTTCCTCTTTTCATTTATAATGTTTTAGTAAACAGTAATATTTTTTACCCCATTAGAATAATCAAATTACAGTCTTAAACATTTTTCAAATGGCTAGAAGAAAAAATATGATGAGAAGAATTGATTTATAAATGTGTCTAAAAGCAAGGGATAGACCATAAAATTGCACGAAATACTTTTCTGACTCAAGATCAATATTTTCCTTATCTGCAGAGTAAACCTTATATGTAGAGAACAGCTTCATTCACAGTTTTTAATGTCACTGAATTGAAGTAATTAAAAATTTATATATACACATATTATTCATGAATCCAAAAACCACCAAGACACTTTTATTAGGTTGTTCTGGTTAATTCACCAACTTTGACCCAAACTCGTGGGTCTTAAGATAAACTTTAGTTTTAACTAAAGCTTCTTTGGCTTTAAGTGAAGTTTTTTTTTTCCGTTGAGAAGTTCATCATAACTAGAAATTTGCATAACTATTTATTTATTTACTTATTTAATAATAACTTTTAACATATGACACAGATCATATTCTCTGAGAGAGGCAAAAGATTTAGAAGAGAACATTAAGAATATAGCATGCATGGTTCTTGCCTTCTGAGAGTTTGTTTCACTGTCTAGTCTTGAGAATTGAGCTGGGAGAAGATAATGAAACAAGTAACATCAATATTATATAATGAATATTTTCACAGACAAAGTACAGGTGGCTATGTGAGCCCTTACTAGGAGATATAACTTAAAGAGTCAATGAAGCTTTCTTAAGGAAGAAACATATTAGCTAAGGAACTGAAAAATGATTACAGTGAAGCTGATGGGGTGAGGGAAATTGACGTAGAATAAGTGGAACTCCAGAGAGACAATGAAATTGCACACAGTCTTTTTTTTTCCTAGAATGGCCTTGATAAATACCACTCATTAGGCCCTATCTCTTGAAGAATAATCAACGTATTTTGTGGATTTCAGTAGAATTACCATTGCATATATAGAAACTATGCCTGAATAGCATTCTGAACTTGATTCACAGCCTGAACTTTGATTCTACAATGTATGCTTTTCAAACTAGGAATGAGCATAACTGTCAATACGAAGTAATTTATGATCCCCTTTAAATAATCAAGAATCTGGTTGTATTGAATGATATGCCAAATACTTGATAGCACTAGGTATTAAGTCTAATGCAAATAATTATTTTTCTTGTGAGTTTAATTAAGAGTCTTTATATTGATGTAATTAAAACTTCAGTGACATTTGAAATACATCACCCAAATAAAGTACCTTAAGATTTGCCCAAACAAGATTTGTAAAAGATCTAAGTAATTAAAAATTTCATTCTTTTATTCCATATGTTATTTCCTTGAAGAAATCAAAGTCTATATACAAATATATATATGGCCATATTATTAATAAGTATTTCATTATTTTCATGGACAAACTTGTTCACTAATAGCACATCAACATCAGATGTAGGAGCAAATGATTTAAATTTAAGAGTTCCCACAGCCCATTATCTGTCTGTTAAGAATTATGGGTTCCAATTTAACCAATTCCATGTTAATCACGTGCTTTATAATGAGATTGTTTGTTATCCCCAGCCTTCAACCACACGGATTCAGCCCCTCAGCATACTCACTAAGTTGATGTTTCTTGTATCTACTGCCTTCATACCTAGTACAGTGTAATTTCTAAAAAGCAAATGAGGGAGTGTATTACTTATTGTTAAGTTTGTCCTATAGATGTTCTCTCCATATAACCCTGTGACATGCAGAGATATTCCCACAGAGGATAAAGAAAATATTAGCATAGGGAAAGAGCCTCTTAGTTCTGTGCAATCCAATCAGATTCTACCTCCATGCCATCCTAAAACAAATGAGTGACTATAAGATATTGCTTACGATATTAGATTATTAAACTCATTTTAAAATTAATTGATATATTGATATAAACATACATGAATAAATGTATGTACATATAAAATTGTCAACTCAGCAAAGGTACATAATCTCTATTTTATTTAGGAAAGCAAGGCTTAAATGAGTTATTTGATTTTTTAAAATGAGTAACAGAAAAACCCAAAACACAAAAAGCTTCCTAAATACTATCTTGAGTCCTATACATTCTGAGAAATTCCCACCTGTATCTGAAGAGATCACCAGAAAAAGAAATCCCAATAGAACTTTGCAACACTGCCTTTTAGCTCTGCACAATCAAGCTCTGGCTATAAAGAAATATTTGCATCATAATATTATGGAAACATAGTAAAGTCATCATAAGGTCGTTTTATTGAAGAAGCAGTTTTTTCAAAGAAAACAGAAATGAAAGAACAGATGTACAATAAAAAGAAACTGCATACCTTATTCATTCCTATTCTGGTTGGAATTTCTATTTCTAAGGCCTTGAGGAATCGCCACACTGTCTTCCACAATGGTTGAACTAATTTACACTCCCACCAACAGTGTAAAAGTGTTCCTTTTTCTCCACATCCTCTCCAGCATCTGTTGTCTCCAGATTTTTTAATGATCGCCATTCTAACTGGCGTGAGATGGTATCTCAATGTGGTTTTGATTTGCATCTCTCTGATGACCAGTGACGATGAGCATTTTTTCATATGATTGTTGGCCTCATATATGTCTTCTTTCGTAAAGTATCTGTTCATATCCTTTGCCCACTTTTGAATGGGCTTGTTTGTTTTTTTCCTGTAAATCTGCTTGAGTTGTTTGTAAATTCTGGATATCAGCCCTTTGTCAGATGGGTGGACTGCGAAAATTTTTTCCCATTCTGTTGGTTGCCGATCCACTCTAGTGACTGTTTCTTTTGCCGTGCAGAAGCTGTGGAGTTTGATTAGGTCCCATTTGTCTATTTCGGCTTTTGTTGCCAATGCTCTTGGTGTTTTGTTCATGAAGTCCTTGCCTACTCCTATGTCCTGGATAGTTTTGCCTAGATTTCCTTCTAGGGTTTTTATGGTGCCAGGTCTTATGTTTAAGTCTTTAATCCATCTGGAGTTAATTTTAGTGTAAGGTGTCAGGAAGGGGTCCAGTTTCTGCTTTCTGCACATGGCTAGCCAGTTTTCCCAACACCATTTGTTAAACATGGAATCCTTGCCCCATTGCTTGTTTTTGTCAGGTTTATCAAAGATTGTATAGTTGTATGTATGTTGTGTTGCCTCCGGTGCCTCTGTTTTGTTCCATTGGTCTATATCTCTGTTTTGGTACCAGTACCATGCTGTTTTGATTACTGTAGCCTTGTAGTATAGTTTGAAATCTGGTAGTGTGATGCCCCCCGCTGTGTTCTTTTTGCTTAGAATTGACTTGGCTATGCGGGCTCTCTTTTGGTTCCATATGAAGTTCATGGTGGTTTTTTCCAGTTCTGTGAAGAAAGTCAATGGTAGCTTGATGGGGATAGCGTTGATTCTGTAAATTACTTTGGGCAGTATAGCCATTTTCACGATATTAATTCTTCCTAACCATGAACATGGAATGTTTCTCCATCTGTTTGTGTCCTCTCTGATTTCGTTGAGCAGTGGTTTGTAGTTCTCCTTGAAGAGGTCCCTTACGTTCCTTGTGAGTTGTATTCCAAGGCAGGCACCAGAATTCTTGAGTCATCTACTACTACAAACAGTGAAAGAAGGGCCAACTCAGTTCATAATCACTATAAAACACCTGAAAAGTAAATGGAATCCCAGCAGAAATTACAAAACTCTTTTATTTGGGTGAGCACTACTGGCAGATCAAGAAAATAAAACACATACACACGCAAACAAGCACACAAAGAAAGAAAAGCAATAATAAGAATTTCTAAATTTAAAGAGAAATACAGAGCAAATAGAAGGGAGGAGGAAGAGGAAGAAGAGAAAAGGAGAAAAAAATTTTCTGAAATGAAGAAATATTTGAACCTGTGAGTTGAAGGAACTAATACACCAAATACTAAGAGTTTGGGTGGGGTGTCCATTGTCCACCTGAATCACAAAGAAGACAGAATAATCAGGCAATGAGAAATAAAACTACTTAGACCACAAAAGTTTCCTAGTAGTTTAATCCTGAGTCAGACATACACACACACATAGTCACTAGCAAGGCTGTGCAACTGCAGCCCTCCAAAACGGGCTGGTAGCCGACCACAGGGATCGGAGGGCACAAGATATGCATCCTCTGTGCAGGCATGCTGAATTAAAAAGAGAGAAAGAGAAATCTTCAGAAGTGGCTGACCAACATCTTCCAAACTCACAAAACAGATATATAACTCCTTCCAAGAAACTGGCTAGTGAATGGGAAGTGGGCCTTCAAGAGGACCAAAAGTGTCAATAAAGCCTCCTCACGTAACCATGAGTCAAAGGGGTAGAATGTACTCTCTCCATGCATACACATCTAATACAAACTACATGTAAAATATCTCTGTATTTTGATACATTCTTGGAGTGTTAATAATAAGAAACAAATAACACATTTATTAAAGCAGAAAACAAATTTTAAAAACACATGATCTCTAAAAGAAAGAGAAAAATTAGGTTGTTCTCAATTTTTAATATCCAGGACAAAATTAATTCTCCAGGATAAGATGGTGCAAACTCTATAACTTGAGGAAGAAGTATGACACTAAGCCAAGTAGAAACAGATATGTGTTGCCAGGCATGTGGTAAGAACAAAAGAAATATATTGCCAAGAATGCAGGGCTCAGAAAACTTACCACCCACATTATATTTCTTAAAAACTATTTAAGGCCATTCTCAAGCTGATAGAGAGATAGATCTAACAACTTAAAAGCCATTAGCCATTATATTATATTTATTTATTTATATTTATTTACATTATATTATATGTTTCATTATATTATGAAGGGGCATTGATAATAATAAAGTACTTTTGGAACAAATGCTTAAATAATTTTTGAAATATGTTCATAAAATGTAATGCATCAAAATAAATACTGAATGAAGATAATATATACTCTAAAAGAGAGTAACCTGATTTTTGTAATTCAGGATTTTGTTATGATAAACAAGAAATTTTAATATAGAAAGGTTAAAAAACGCTAAAAGAGTACACAAAATTTCTCATTTCTTGGAATCATTAGAAATTGATTTATTTTTACCTTAACAGTTATAAACATGTTTTTAATATCTTAAATAATACTAGTTTGATATATCCTTTTCTAAATTTTAAAGAATCAAAAAGGTTTTTAAAAATTAAACTACCCTAATAGTAAAGAAAGAAAAAAGGTCTTGAGTTATGGATTGAAAAAGAACTTGAAGCTTCAGTTTTGAGCTACATAAAGTGAATAAAATTTAAAAAGCAATATATATATAAATCAGATACAAAAAATACCATATACATTTAAGTGTGTTTAATATAAAAAAGCAATAAATAATAATATAGGTAGCTGAAAACCTAAGGGTAAGAGAAATAACTCTTAAACAGAAAAAACAACTTAAAAATAATAATAGGTAAAATAAACATGAGCTGGTTCTTTCAAAACATGTAAAATAGAAAACTATTTGATAAACCTACACAAACATAAAAGGAGACCAGAAAAATCAGAAATTAGTTTAAAATAGAATAGTATATGCAATATCATACCTCTTTTTTTAAAAAAAAAGAGATGATCAATCTTCCAGGAAAATATAAATAACCCATATTGATTTATAAAAGAAGTAGTTAAAACTTTGATAAGAAATTTAGCAAGTTATGAAGTCATTTTATTCAAATACTTTTTAAACTTTTAAAGAATAAATGATTATTATATCCTACAAATAATTCTAAAAACTATAAATAGAGAAAAATTTTCACAATTTACTTTTATGTAGTTAACATAATGAAAACATGATAAAGACTGCATATTTTCTAAAAAGGCTGGGAGCAGAACTTAAGCTTACTCTTGCATGAATATATATATTTATATTTATATTTGTGTGTTTATATACATATCTTTCCCTGATCTCTTTATTCTATTTGTTTATTTATCTTATATTAAGCAAATTCAATACTCACAAAACACATTTGCTAGAAATTTCAGCTAGAGCTTGAAAGAGCTTCCAATAAATTTATAAATTATTGGTATAAATAATGATAGTTTTTATGTCGAGTTTTCCCATCCCAAAGCATGGACTATCCTTGTATTTTCTGACCTATTTATGGTCTTTAATATGGTTTTCATAATTCTCCACACAAGTCTTAGGACTGTTTTGTTCAAATATAAAATACTCTTTAGCTTTCCTTGCTGTCTTATTTTGTTGCTTATGTTTTGTTAAATTCCTTGGCTGCTTATTACTATTGACTTTATTAATAATTGTCATAAGTAAGTTTTATATCTAAGAAGAGTCTTTCCATCAGCAACACTGGTTTAAAAAAAATGGAAGCAACTTTAAAGAACTCAAAACAGTATAGTTCTAAATCTATGGTTAAACAAATAATTGGTGTATGAGAATGAAATAAAGGCATTTACCAGTCACAGACTGAGAAATATTATCAAGTAATATTAAAAGATGTAATTCAGCAAGAAGATGAATGAAGTCGGGGGAAACAACAATAATGACTAAAAACTTTAACATAATTATTAAGTCTAAATAAACAGGCATATAAAGTTTATTAATCTGGAAATCAAACTTCAGATGATATCAACATAAGAAGTATGGGTTGAGGGGACAGATAACATTAAAAGCATGCTTCGCTTCTTGACTTATATGGGGGGACAATATAGATAATGAATAATTATGACAGAAAAAATAAGCTGAAATATGTGTATTAAAAAATGGAAGAGCCCCCTTTCTCCTTTCCCCTCCTTTGGAGAATCTAAGTAGCACACGAGTTACATTGATGTATTTGGCATGGCTGGAATGAAGGAGGCAAACACAAATTCAGGATTATTATTTTTAACAGGGAGATTCAGTAAATAAACATAATGAGAATAATGGGAACATTTCTCCTGCAAGAGATGGGACTTAGAACTATGGAGAGGAAACCGTCTAAAATAAACCTTGTGATATTGGTTTGGTATTGACAGTATTACTGTGAATACATAGTTTCTAATATAGAAATGAATACAAACGTACACATGGAAACATGTATTTCTAAGCTCTGTCCATGACGCAACAGCACATAAGTAACAAACACACTGAGCACCCAAATATTGGTTTATACATTCATCCCCTCATTAAAAAATTTAAAAATTAGAAATCCTTGAAATAATGGCTGTGCCAGAAAATAACTGCTCAAAGAATGAAGAGAACACAAGAACAAAGAACCAAATCTTAGATAATCTGAGTATCAAGATAAATAACGATACTAAGGAATTATCACCCATTTAATAAAATAGTAATCTATTACTCTTTACTAATACTTTTTAAAATGAATAATAAATGACAAAACTAGAACGCTTTATCTTATAGCAGAATGCCTAGTAATAAACCTGCAAAGAATGATGGCATTAGACATTCCCCTTTTGCAATCCTACTATTCATTATTTCAGGCAAATAGCAGCAAGGGATGCTAAAATTACTGAATAAAATTTTGATAAGAAACAAGATTTTTTGAAGTGTCTCTGAAAAAATACGTATTGATTACTAATTAAATAACTATAAAATATGTTTCAATTAAATTTACAACAGAGAAACTTAGAAAAGACCATCTTAATCGTGTCAAAAGTGAATATCACAAATATCAGCACTGTGTACCTCTTATATGATATACTAAGAGCAGAACATCACTATAACCAAAGCATAGCCTAATTCTAATCACAAAGAAGCAATAGGCCAGTGCTAATTGAGAGATATCATACCCAGAAACTAACCATTGTCTTTAAAAATATCAAGGTCATGAAAAACAACAAAAGATTAAGGGACAGTTCTATACAGAAAGAGACTATAGAGACATGATAACTAAATGCAATTCATGATACTTAATTGGATACTAGAATGAGAAAAAATAGCTATAGATGGCATTATTGTGACCATCAACAAAATTTGAATGTTGATATTGTATCAATGTTGATTTCCTAATATTGGCAGTAACAATGTGTTATGCAGGAGAGTGTCCTTGTTTTAAGAAGTACATGCTGACATAAAGGGACTATGGAGTACTTAAGTGTGTGTGTGTGTGTGTGTCTTTGTGTCTGTAATTCATAGAAAAAAGTTTGGACAGACAAACAGAAACTTAATAACTGGGTAGAAACGAACTGAAGATGGTGATTAGCTTTAGTAATTTAATTTTATACAAAGAGGAGGTGTTCAGATATTAAATGTGTAAATAAAAACTAATTTAAAAAATACATGAAAGTTATTTTCTTTGTTGTGAAAGAGTTTTTATCTGAGCATTTTTATTTTCCTGTTTTGTTCTACTCATCCCTCTTTTTTACATTTCTTGTAATAAAATTTATTATGTTAATAATTTTTTAAAAATAAATATAGATACTTTTTTGAACAGACATTGCATTATCAAAAGGAGATATCAAAAGGAGACCTGATTCTTAGGCCAGAATTTTATCAGATTACATAACCTATACTTATTCCACCAAAAATTTAGACACAATACAAGGTATATTTTTTTTTCAAAAAATTTACTTCCAGGCCTCCAAAGATTAACTAAAACATGATTAGTGGTCTGAAAATCTGTCACATTTTCCTGGAAGTCTGTGTATATGCTTGCTAAGGATTCACTAGTTGTTTTGGGGAGCATTTCAAAGTTAGAAGAAACCATGGCTTTACAATCCTACAACTATAGGCGAGGCATTCACTGAGAAGTCAGCACGCATTTATAGAAATTCAGACTTTAATAGACAAAGCCCCAACATCATCAAGGACAATAACATTTATCATCACTTCAGCAAGGTGTCCGGAATATAAATGAAACAGAGAACCCAGTCCAACGCTGGCAACTAATAGTGAGGATAAGATCACAGTCAGACATACTCACTTGGTAGCCAGTAAGGAATAATGTCACTAACGGATATACCCGGGTATAACTTTCACTATTATGGCAAAATAATAATTAACAGATCAAAATAAAAATTAAAGTTTCCAAATTTTTATTAATTTCAGGGGACACTTATGTTAGATCTACTTTTTAAAAAAAGAATATTTCTGAGTCATTTAAAAATTGTGACAATAACTCTTAGTGAATCTAATAAGGAAATTATCTCCTTGCTGTAGCAAACATAAAAAGTATTAATCCTATACTAGAAGTTTCAATGGAACACTTCAAAACATTGAAATAAAGTATAAAATGCTTTAAAATAAGAAATTTCCTTTCCAAAATTCAACTTCTAAAATATTTGCTGGTTAAAGAAAACCCAAGTCCTACTTCAAGAAAAGAGTGGAGAGGGGGCAGATTGATACTATTATTGATAGTATAACAGAAAATGCTATTATTTTTGTCTTTGTTCTTTCATATACTTAGAATTATAGTAGAGGTGATATGTAAGTGCAATACATAAATATGGAGAGAAGGAATTCTTCTCCCCATAAGTTTGGTGTTTTTAATCCAGTAAAAGTCAGAGGCAGAATCAACACCTGAAGTGACACAATATGTGAAGTTGCCACAAACAGCTACTTTATTCAATGAGTTTTCTTTAAGAAAAGCTACGGTGGCTCAAGCCTGTAATCCCAGCACTTTGGGAGGCCAAGGCGGGTGGATCACGAGGTCAACAGATCGAGACCATCCTGGTCAACATGGTGAAACCCCGTCTCTACTAAAAATACAAAAAATTAGCTGGGCATGGTGGCACGTGCCTGTAATCCCAGCTACTCAGGAGGCTGAGGCAGGAGAATTGCCTGAACCCAGCAGGCAGAGGTTGCCGTGAGCCGAGATCGCGCCATTGCACTCCAGCCTGGGTAACAAGAGAAAAACTCCGTATCAAAAAAAGAAAAAAGAAAAACTAAGGACATTTATGGAACTTGAGAGAGTCAATCCTGGTAATATTCCATTAGACAATGTAACATGTCGAATTACTTAGTGTCCATCAAAATCTTGTCTAGTAAGAAGATTTTTTTGAAATCTTTTTTTTTCTGTCAGCTTTACAATTGGTGAGTGAAATGTACTTAAAATCTAGAATGGTAAAATATTGATAAAACTACAATTAAGATATGGTCTTTGTTTTAAAGAAAAATCAAAGCTTAACAGAAGTCAAAACTTAATCTGTACTTCTACAGTTGTTCTTGAGGCAGACATTAAAATCACTTTCTACCAGGATGTGTACAAGAACAAAACAAACACCTCGTACCAATACCGTAATCAAACCCTAAGGGAGAAACTATTGTTAACATATGTAGGAAATATCCCCTAAGGATAGAACAGACAAATTAGAGATACTGCACTCAAGGTAAAAAAAGAAAATGTAGGAAGTCCTTCTTCATCACTAGCTTCAGCTCAGATAATCCATAACATCCAGAAGTCTTCCTCCTCTGGTGTATGTATGTGGCTTTCATGATAGGCAAAGTAAATTTTTACCTGCTGACTTCCAGTTCCAGTCCAAGGAAAGCCTGGAGAAGGAAGGTAATAATCCTTAAGTAATCAAATTAATTAATCTATTTTAAATTGCACTTAGAAATTCATAGACGATATAAAAAAAACTGGCTTTGACACAATTTTTTGGTGAGATTTAGCCCCAACTAAAGAGTTTTAGAGCCTGAGAATAGGGGAAGGGAGGACATGGAGTATTCGAGAAATAGCAATGGACATCAGGGTATGCCTTCCTGCATTGGTCCAAGAAGCCACTCTAGAGAAACAACTGAAAGACACTGGATACTGGGAATTGTGCTCTGAACAGTCAAATCAGCATCCTCTTCTGCTATACCTCTAAAAAGATGAGTTAAGTTTAACCCAAAATTAAGCTATCTTATGAATATAATCTAGTATAGAAACTAGAACAAATTTGAAAACAAGGTATCTTGTATCTTCAATGGCTTATAAAAGACCATGCATGGGAACAGAAAGCCAGGAGGAAATAACAAAATGAGACAAAAGAAAATAGGATAGGATGCAAAAACTATAAACTAGATGACAGGGAAATAAATTACAGCAATAAAATTACATGTTATAGTAGATGTAAAATGGGGATTAGATCAAGATGGTGAATTTTGCTCACATGACTCTCTTTCCTTGTTACAAATGACATGAAACAATGCACACATACAGAAACATTCACACAGAAACAAACACACACTCAAATACACACAAACACACACACAAACAAACATATAGAAACACTCTCACACACACAGTTTTTAAAAATTTATAACAGTACAGGAAAGGAAATCCATGTAAGATGGAAGCAGGTAGCATTATATTTATGAAAATTTAAAACTGAAGAAAATTATAGCACTAAAAATGTTCAGGAATAAGCCATTATGGAGTAAAGGTTGTTTGTGAGGAGGATGCTTCTAAATCAACAGCCAGTGGATACAAGAATTGCTGCTACATTCAGAGAAGAGAGAGCTGCATTTAAAGAAGCTAAACAAATAAATAACAATATGGTTAGGCTTCGTGTTTCCACCTAAATCACGTTTTGAATTATAATCACCATAATCCCCATAATCCCCACATGTTAAAGGAGAGACCAAGTGGAAGTAATGGGATTAGGGAGGCTGTTTCCTCCATACTGTTCTCGTGATAGTGAGTTCTCATGAGATCTGATGTTTTTATAAGGGGCTCTTCCCCTCCTGCTTGGCAGTTCTCCTTCCTGATATCTTGTAAAGGTGTCTTGCTTTCCCTTCACCTTCTGCCATTATTGGAGGTTTGCTGAGGCCCCCGTGAGCCACACTGAACTGTGAATCAATTAAACCTCTTTACTTTAAGAATTACACAGTTTCAGGCAAAAACCACTAATATAGCAGTAAAAAAACTGACTAATATAGTAAATTGATAACACAGAGAGTACAGTGCTAATATAAAGATACCTAAAAATGTGGAAGTGACTTTCGAACTGAGTAAAAGGCAGAGGTTAGAACAGTTTTTGATGGCTCAGAAGAAGACAGGAAGAGGTGGGAAAGTTTGAAACTTTCTAGAGACTTGTTGAATGACTTTGACCAAAATGCTGATAGTTATATGAACAATGAATTCCATGCTAACATGGTCTCAGAAGGAGATGAGGAACTTCTTGGGAACTGGAATAAAGGTGACTATTTCTATACGTTAGCAAAGAGACTGGCAGAATCAGCATTTCTCTGTCCTAGAAATCTGTGGAACACTGAACTTGACAGAGATGATTTAGGGTATCTAGCAGAAGAAATTTCTAAGCAACAAAGCATTCAAGATGTGACCTGAGTGCTCTTAAAAGCATTGAGTTTCATGTATTCACAAAGAGATGCTTTGGAATTGCAATTATGTTTTAAAAAAAAAGCAGAGCATAAAAATTTGGAAAATTTGCAGCTTGACAATGTGATAGAAAAGAAAAACCCAATTCCGAGGAGAAATTTAAGCTGGCTGCAAAAATGTGCATAAGCAATGAGGATCCAAATGTTCATTGCCAAGACGATGAAGAAAATGTCTCCAAGGCCTCAGAATTCTTTACAGTACTCCCTCCCATTGCAGGCCTAGAGGCCTAGAGGAAAAAATGCTATCATGGGCCAGACTCAGGGCCTTGTTGCCTTGTGTAGTCTTGGGACTTGGTGCCCTGCATCCCACAGTGGCAAGAAGGAGCCATTATAGAACTCAGGCCATTGCTTCCAAGGGTGCGAGCCTCAAGCAGTGGTGACTTACACATTGCATTGAGTTCATGAGTGCACAGAAGTCAAGATTTGTTTGAGGTTTAGTAACCACTGCCTAGATTTCAGAGGACATATGAAAATGCCTGGATGTCCAGGCAGAAGTTTGTTGTAGGGGCAGAGCTCTCTCAGAGAACCTCTGCTGAGGCAGTGCAGAAGGAAAATGTGGGGTCAGATCCCCCACACAGAGTCCTCAATGGAGCACTCCCTAGTAGAGCTGTGAGAAAAGGGCCATCATCCTTCAGACCCCAGAATCGTGGATCTAGCAACAGCATGCACCATGCACCTGGAAAAGCCACAGACACTCAACACCAGCCTGTTAAAGCATCCAGGAGGGGGCTCTACCCTGCAAGCCACAGAGGCAGATCTGCCCAAGGTCAAGAGGGAGGAGCCCACCTCTTGCATCAGTGTGACTGACATGAGACATGGAGTCAAAGGAGATCATTTTGGAGCTTTAAGATTTAACTGCCTCACTGGATTTCTGACTGGCATTGTGCCTATAGCCTGTTTGTTTAAGAAAATTTCTTCCATTTGGAATGGATATATTTAACCAATGTCTATACCCTCATTGTATGCAGGAATTAACTAACTTGCTTTTAATTTTACAGGCTCATAGGCAGAAGGGCCTTGCCTTATCTCAGAGGATACTTTGGACTTGGATTCTTGGGTTAATGCTGGAATGAATTAAGACTTTGGGAGAATTAGGAAGGCATGGTTGGTTTTGAAACGTGAAAGGGACATGAGATTTGGGAGTGGCTATGGGCAGGTTAATGTTTAGGCTCTGTGTCCACACCCAGATCTCATCTTGAATCCCCATGATCCCCACGTGTCAAGGCAGAGGCAGAGGTAATTAGATCACAGGGCAGTTTCTCCCATGCTATTCTCGTGATAGTCAGTGAGTTCTCATAAGATCCAATGGTTTTATAAGGGGTTCTTCCCCCTTCACTCAGCACTTCTCCTTCCTGCTACCTTGTGAAGACTTCTACCATGATTGTGAGTTTCCTGAGGCCTCCCCAGCCATGCTGAACCGTGAGTCAATTAAAGCTCTTTACTGTATGAATTACCTAGGCTTAGGTAGTTCTTTACAGTGTATGAAAATTGACTAATACAATACCAATCTCTACCCCAAATCACCTTCCAAAAGAACCCTGTATTAACATTTTTATGTATGAAATATAGCAGAGAGTGGTAACACTACAGTCAGAGAGGCAGACCAGTAATCCAGACAGGCAAGTGTCACAGAGAGATGAGGAATACCTGTATACTGCTAATAAACTCGGCCACTGCATAGCATAAGCACTATCATTCATTCACTCAGTCATCTGACACACAGTGCTGTAAGGATAACAGGCCAATGAGCAGGGATTCTCATAGTCAAAGATGACCAGAAAATTTTTTAAATGGCAAATTTCAATATTCCTAACTATTTGAGAAAATTTAGCACCATGAATGAGAAAAGAAAGATGTCAAAGCAAAACAAAATAAAAAATAAAATAAAAGAATTAACATTTTAAAACCTTCAAAGAGACAATAGGGCAAACAATGTCAATTGGGCATAATCATCCTTAATAATCTTAGAAAAAGTCAGGAAATATTCAAAAATAATAACAATTAACCAACAATTCTAAAACAAGATTTGATTACCAAAAATGTTAAACATATTTAATAAAAGAAAGTACAATATAGGCCAGATACAGTGGCTCATACCTATAATCCCAGCAATTTGGGAGAGGTGGGGGATCAACTGAGGTCAGGAAATTGAGACCAGCCTGGCCAACATGATGAAACTGCCTCTCTACTGAAAATATAAAAATTAGCCAGACATGGTGATGCTTGCCTGTAATCCCAGCTTCTAGGGGAGCTGAGGCAGAAGGATCACTTGAACCTGGGAGATGGAGGTTGCAGTGAGCTGAGATCATACTACTGAACTGCACACTGGGAAACAGAGCAAGATTCTGTCAAAAAAGAAAGAAAAAAAAAAACAAAACAAAAGAAAGAGAGAGAGAGAGAGAAAAGAAAAACAGAAAGTACAATATAATCAAGGTTCCTGTACCTCTCACATACCTTCAATAATTAGCATCTATGGCTCATCACATTTCATCATTACCCCCACTTACCCTTCTACTTCTACTCTGGGTTATTTTAAATAAATCCAAGATGTGATAACATTTAACCCATAAATATTTGGGAACAATTTTATTAATTATATTACAGCAGTGTTTACAATAGAAAAGACCTAGAACCAACCCAAATGCCCAATGATGATAGACTGGACTGGGAAAATGTGGCACATATACACTATAGAATATTATGCAGCAATCAAAAATGAAGAGTTCATGTTCTTTGTAGGGACATGGATGAATCTGGAGAACATCATTCTCAGCAAACTGACACAGGAACAGAAAATGAAATACCGCATATTCTCACTCATAGGCGGGTGATGAAAAATGAGAACACATGGACACAGGGAAGGGAGTACTACACACTGGTGTCTATTGGGAGGAATGGGGAGGGATGCAGGGAGAGCTGAGTAGGGATAGCGTGGGAAGAAATGCCAAATGTGGATGAAGGGGAGGAAGGCAGCAAAACACACTGCCATGTGTGTACCTATGCAACTATCTTGCATGTTCTGCACATGTACCCCAAAACCAAAAATGCAATAAAAATTTTAATTAGCAAAATAAAAATTTATAGTTGGGCTGAATTATTAAGCACACATAACCAAAGATAAATCTAGTGAGCTGATTGATAAAATTAAGAAATTCTCTAGAAATAGAGTGCAACAAGATAAAGAGATCATGGGATTATATAGAAATAGAACCTGAGACAAGGATTTATATAAAGGTACTTTATTAAGGAACACCTCCCCATGAAAAAGAAAACTTGTAAGCAAGAAAGGAAGCAGAAAATAAAAGAAAAAGTGAAGCAAAATTGTGATTTCAAATGATGTCTAGCCTCAATCTAGTTTATGGAGCATTCTGAAAGGCAAATTGCCCTAGAAGTTTGTCTCAACTTGAAGCAAAAGACCTTGGCTTTTATATCCCTATCTTGGTTAGTCATTAACTACTGGTCATCTCCCAAGAAAAGCAGCTCCAAGTGCCCAAGGAAAGCTTTCCAAAGAAAGTTGGAGGTGTAAACTTTTGGCAGTAATGCAAATAGCATTTGGAGGATATTCTCAAAAGTGATAATTAGAAACTGGTTGGAGCACCAACAGCACCAGCTACCGATGGAAAATATAATTAAAAGTTAAGTGACATGGAGAATAAATACAGACCTTTCAATATCTTTCTATAGAAATCACAGAAAGATGAAGAAAATAGTAGAAAATAAGGAAATTATAAAAGATAGTTTCCCAAATAAAAAAAAAATAGATCATTGTTAAAAAGGTAAAATTATTCACACTGAAAAGATCCACCAATTCCAAGGAAAAGTAATGAGGAAGTATGCATAATTGGACATTACTATTCTAAAACCTCACAATAGCATAGAAAGAAAATTCTAAACGTTTCCTGGGGGAATTAGTCTAGCTACTATGGTGAAGATAAGTTTTACAATTGATGCTCAGACTATGACATCAAAAAGAAAAGTCATCCAAAGTTTTGAATGAGCAGAATCAATTACAGATTTACTAGTATGTATCCTATCGAGTTAGATGTGTCCGCTGAGTTAAATAATGTTTAAGCTATGTACCATTTATGTCTCACGCAGAAGGAAAATATTTATAGGATGGCATCTACCAGATTTGTCATTGGTTCCTCAAACATTAACACTTAATACTCACTTCTTGTAGATGTATCCAGGTTCTACCGGGATTCAGCAGGAGATATGCCTTACCATACCCTCAAAGGCAGGCCCACTGACCTCAGTCCTACTGCAGAAAGTGAAGTGTCCTAGTAACTTGGCTGCAGACTCTCTTGACCAGAGCCAATGAGCAGGTCAGAGATCAGGCAGGAGATATACCCATCTGTGTCCCGGAGAGAGACTTGAAGATCTTTATTCAGTTTGTATCCTGAAGTGACTCTGGTAATTCCATTTTAACTCCTCTTAGCTATGGCCAGGAACTGTCCTACCTACTTCAGGTGACATGCTTGTCCATACTCCAGAATCTAGATCTGCCAACCCCAAATCAACTGTAGATCCTGAAACAGCCCTGTTACCAGCTGCAACTGCACTCAGCCACTGTCTCAGGGTAGTCTTATCCACCCACAGATATATAAAGTAACCTGACAGGACACAGCAGAAATCATACCCATCTTCAAACTTGGTAACAGCTCTGCTATATGTGAATCCAATCGTGGACCTGAAAGCAGACCCTTGTACCACTGCCAGCCCTATTGACCAAGGTCCTGAAGGCAATACCCTCCACCAGGAACTAGACAGGATCCATACTCACTTGAAACTCTGGCAACAGGCCATTCAACCATCGTCCCCAGTAAAAAAAGAGCAGCGAGCACATAACCTGGCTCCAACCCCAGTTGACTATAATCCCAGAGGCAATCCATCAGCCCAGGGACTTCCAGCAGGAGGTCTTTACCTGTTGAAACTGTTTTTTAAAGACTGGAAGAGGTGTTTGCTCCTTCAAAGGCACCTACACTGATGTGAATCTACAAAAATGATGGATAAAGCAAACACACTACTGGAAAACAACAGAGCTTCAGTAACCATTCCCAAAGAAATAGAGTCTACAAATTGCCTGACAAGGAATTGAAAATAATCATCTTAAAGAAGTTCAATGAAATATAAGAGAACACAAATAAACAACTAAATGCAATCAGAAAAACAGAACATAAACAAGAAGATTAATAAAACAAAATTGAAACCATACAAAAGAGCAAAACAAAAATCCAGGAGCTAAAAAATGCAATGGCAGAACTGAAAACAAAATGCAATAGAGAGCTCCAACAGCAGACTGCATTGTACTGAGAAAAGAATCACTAAACTTGAATGCAGTCATTTAAAATTAGCCAGAAAGAGGAACAAATTAAAAAAGGAAGAAGAAGATGAATGAGAAAAAAAGAACAAAGAAAGCATAGGGGACATATGGGATACCACCAAATGAACAAATAAATGCATTATGAGAGTTCAAAGTTTTTAATGCTATAGATAATACTCTGGCTTTGTGTGTTTTAGTCTTTACCAGTTGATGTGCTTGTATTAGTTCTTTGACTGTGGCTGCTTTTCTTCTGATTGCCTACATCGCTTGCTGACAATCCAGATTACTGTTTTCATAAGCTAGTCGCAACAATAAGATATCAGCGGTTTGGGCATGACTAATTTGTCTTTTAATTGCTTGGGTTAACTGATTGATAAACTCAACAAATGGCTTCTGAGGCCTTTGTTGAACATTTATTAAAGACCTTTGTTGAACTCTGCTTTTAGAAATTTTTTCTTAAGCTTTGAGAGTGCACAAAGATACTTGTGCATAGGCTTAGAGATAAAAATTTAGTTGTGGTTGTACATTGGCATGGGGACTTTTCTTCTGGAGCATAGCAGCTGTTATATCTTGCTTGGCTAGTTGATTCTGGTTGGCTTGTTGTTATGACTATTTTTAATGATGGGTCAGATGTAAACAGGAGGCATAAACTACCTTGCAGCTCCTGCTCAGACAAACAGAACAGCATGTGAAGACTCACATCATGAATTCTGCTCCAATAACTACTGGAAAAACATACCAGGAAAGCTGAGAGAATCCATGGACCCTTTGAAGGAACTGAATCACAGCTGCAGGATCGCTGAAAATGCCAAAAAAACATGAGTCTGCTTTTTTTCTCAATGGGAGAATCTCAAGGTCTGGGGCGAGTTCTCAGCCCTGGTCAGTGGCTGCCTGGAAATATACTCAGTGCTGTGGTGGGGGCACTTAACCCCACTTCCCTAGTGACCTGTATCACTAAGCTGACATAGCCACAATCTCCCTGGGAATATAACTGTATTGATCTGGGGACCATACCTTCATCCTCCACAGTAGCCACAGCAAGCCCTTCTCAAGGAAGGGCTGAGATCAGACATGTTTATCGCTGCTCCACCTGGTGTTCTTTCTCTAACTGCCCTGGTAGTCTCTTGGGACCTCTATGGCCCTGCCCACTGCTTGACAAACCTGAATATTTAACCAACCAGGTGTCCCTATGGCAAGTTTGCATTCTCATTATATGATCACAGCTGATATACACTTGAAAGTACCATCTCCTGGCTGGAAGCCAACAAACAGAAAACCAGCACACTAAACAAAAACACAATGAAAGACCCTCACAGAATTCACTTCACTCCCCTGCTAGCCCTGCTGGAGCAGATGCTGGTATCCACAGCTTCAAAACCTGAAGACAGATCACATCCAAGGACCCTTTTCAGACACTCTCTAGTACCAGGCCAGAGCCTGGTAGCTCCGCTGGGTGACTAGACCCAGAAGAGAAAAAAAATTCACTACAGTTCAGCTCTCAGGAAGCCACATTACTAGGGAAGTGGGTGGATAATATCACATAAAGGGAGAACCCTGAGGGACAAAAGAATCTGAAAGGCAGCCCTTGAATCCCAGATTTTCCCTCTGTCATAGCCTACCCAAATGAGAATGAACCAGAATAGCAGTTCTGGTAATACAATAAGATGAGGTTCTTTAACACCCCCAAAAAAGATCATACCAGCTCATCAGCAATTTCTTAAAACCAAGATAAAATCTCTGACTTGTCAGAAAAAGAATATAGAGGTTGATTATTAAGCTAATTAAGGAGGAACCAGAGAAAGGCAAGGTCCAACTAAAAGAAATAAAAAACATGATACAGTCAGTATATGAAAGAAAACTTTTGTGTGAAATAGACAGGAAAAATAAAAAACAAGCACAACTTCAGTAAAGAAAGGACACATTTAGAGAAGTGCAAAATGCACTGGAAAGCCTCAGCAATAGAATTAAACAAAAAGAAGAAAGATCCTTAGAACTCAAAAACAAGGCTTTTGAATTAACCAAATCTATCCAAGACAAAGAAAAAAAGAACTTTAAAAAAATGAACAAAGCCTCCAAGAAATTATGTTAAATGTCCAAACATAAGAATAATTAATATTCCTGAGGAAGAAGAGAAATCTAAAAGTTTGGAAAATATACTTCAGGGAATAATTGAAGAAAACTTCCCTGGCCCTGCTAGAGATCTAGGCATACAAACACAAAAAGCTCAAAGAACACCAGGAAAATTTATCACAAAAAGATTATTACCAATGTACATAGTCATCACGTTATCTAAAGTCAAGACAAAGGAAAGAATCTTAAAAGCTGTGAGACAAAAGCATCAGAAAACCTATAAAGGAAAACCCACCAGATTAACAGAAGATTTCTCAACACTACAAACTAGAATAAATTGAGGTCCTATTTTTAGCCTCCTTAAACAATTATCAGCAAAGAATTTTGTATCCAGTGAAACTAAGCTCCATAAATGAAAAGATAGAGCCTTTTCCAGGTAAATGCTGAGAGAATTTGCCACTACCGAGGTAGCACTACAATGACTGTTCAAATGAGCTCTAAATCTTGAAGTAAATCTTTGAAATACACCAAAATAGAACCTCCTTAAAGCAGAAACCTCACCGGACATATATAACACTAACACAATGAGAAAAACAAAAGATATTTAGGCAACAAATAGCACAATGAATATAATATTCATATATAGCTTACATCTCAATATTAACATTGAATGTAAATGACTTAAATGCACCACTAAAAAGATTCAGAATGGCAGAACGGATAAAAATTCACCAACCGAGTTTCTCCTGTCTTCAGGAGCCTCATCTAACTCATAATGACTCACATGAACTTAAAAAAAATGGAGTGGAAAAAGCTGTTCTATGCAAATGGACACCAAAAGCAAGCATGAGATGCTTATTTTCATATTATACAAAATAAATTTTAAAACAACACCACTTAAAAAAGATAAAGAGGGACATTATATAATTATAAAATGACTAGTTCATTAGGAAAAGATCACAATCCTAAATACAATAGGAATGATCAACAAAATTAAGAGTTTGTTTTCTGAAAAGATAAACAAATGGACAAATCTTTAGCTAGACAAATCAAAAAATGAGAGAGAGAGAGAGAGAACTCAAATAAATAAAAAAATGAAAGATAAGACATTATGGCTGGGCCAGGCGCAGTGGTTCAAGCCTGTAATCCCAGCACTTTGGGAGGCCAAGGCGAGTGGATCACAAGGTCAAGAGATAGAGACCATCCTGGTCAACATAGTGAAACCCCATCTCTACTAAAAAATATACAAAAAAATTAGCTGGGCATGGTGGCGTGTGCCTGTAATCCCAGCTACTCAGGAGGCTGAGGCAGGAGAATTGCCTGAACCCAGCAGGCGGAGGTTGCCGTGAGCCGAGATTGCGCCATTGCACTCCAGCCTGGGCAACAAGCACGAAAGTCCATCTCAAAAAAAAAAAAAAAAAAGACATTATGGCTGATACCACAGAAATACAACACATAATAAGAGATCACTATGAACTATTATATACCAACAAATTGTAACACCTAGAAGAAATGAATAAATTCCTAGAAATACACAACTTACAAAAACTGAATCATGAAGAAACAGAAAATCTGAACACAGCAATAATGAGTAAGAAGATTGAATCTATAATAAATAGTTTCTCGATGAATGAGAGCCAAGGACCAGATGGCTTTAGTGGTGAATTTTACCAAGCATTGAAAACAAATTAATGCCAATCTCTCTCAAACTCTTCCAAAAAATTGAAGATAAAGGAATCCTTGGAAACACATTTTATGAGGTCAGCACTACTATAATACCAAAGCCCAATAAAGATACTACAAGAAAAGAAAATTACTGGCCAATATCCCTGATGAACATAGGTGCAATTCTCAACAAGATATTGGCAAACCAAATTCAAGAACTCATTAAAAGAATCATACATCATGAACAAATGGGCTTTGTCTCTTGAATGCAAGGATGGGTGGACAGAAATCAATAAATATAATACTCCACATTATCAAAGTGGAGAATAAAAATCCATGATCATTTCAAGAGCACAAAATGCATTTGAATAAAATTAATATCCTTTTGATAAAAACTCAACAAATTCAGTATAGAAGGAATGCACCTCAACATAACAAAGACTATGTATGAGAAGCTTACAGCTAACATCATACTACATAAGTGAAAATTAAAAAGTGTTTTCTCTAAAATCAGAAACTAGACAAGGATTCCTACTTTCACTACTTCTATTAAACAGAGTATTGTTCTACCCAGAACAATTAAGCAAGAGGAAAAAAAGTATCCAACTCAGAAAGGAAAATGTTAAATTGTCTTTACTTACAGATGACATGATCTAGACATAGGAAACTCTTAACACTTCTCTAAAAACTTCTAGAATAAATCAGTTCAGTAAAGTAGCAGGAAGCACATCAACAAACAATAATCAAATGTGTTTCTTACACAAACAATGAAGTATTTGAAAAAGGAGTTAAAACAATATCATTTACAATAGCATCAAAATCAACTAAATACTTAAATTTAATCATGGAGGTGAAATATCTGTACATTAAAAACTGTAAGATACTGATTAAAGAATTTGAAAAAATTCAAATAAATGGAAATTTATTCCACATTTAAATATTGGAAATATTGATAAAATGTCCATACTACTCAAAGCAATCAATAAATTCAGTGTAGCCCCTATCAAAATTTTAATGGCATATTTCATACAAATATTTAAAAATCCTAAAATTCACATGAAACCACAAAAGGCCTCAACTAGCCAAAGAAATTTTCATAAAGAAGGAAGAACCTGGAAACACCACACTTCCTGATTTAAAACTATACTACAAAGCTATAGTAATCAAAACAGTATGGCAGTGGTATAAAGGATACATAGGATGAGTGGTGGTTCATGTCTATAATCCCAGCACCTTAGGAGGCAAGGCAAGCAGATAACTTGAGGTCAGGAGTTTGAGACCAGCCTGATCAACATGGTGAAACCCTGCCTCTACTTAAAAAAAATACAAAAATTACCTGAGCATGGTGGTACACACCTGTAATCTAAGCTACTTGGGAGGCTAAGGCAGGAAAATTGCTTGAACCTGAATGAGGAGATTGCAGTAAGCTGAGATCACACCACTGCACTCTTGCCTGAGCAACAGAGCAAGGCTCTGTCTCACAAAGAAAAAAGGCAGACATATAGATCAATGGACTATAACAGAGAGCCTACATATAAATCCTGGTATATTCAGTCAAGCAGTCTTTGACAAGGGTATCAAGATTTCACCTTACAAAAAGGAAAATCTCTTCATAAGTGGGAAAATTGGATATCTACATGCAATGATGTGCTATTGGACTCTTATCATGCACTACATACAAAACCTAACTTAATATAGATTAAAGATTTAAATGTAAGACTTGAAACCATAAAATTCCTAGAAGACATTGGGGAAAAGCTTATTGACATTGACCTAAGCAAAGACTTTTTGGATATAACACCAAAAGCATAGAAAACAAAAGCAAAATTTGAACGATTGTGGCTACATCAAACTAAAAAGTTTCTGCAGAGCAACAAAAACCAACGATAAAATGAAAAGACTACCTATGGAATGGGAAAAATATTTGCAAATCATATGCTATTGTCTGAATGTTTTCTTCAAAGTTCACATGTTCGAAACATTATCCCCAATGCAGAAGTGTTGGAAGGTGAGATCTGTGGTAAAAATGCTAAAGTGGGTTATTTATAAATGCACAAATTAAGCACACTATTGTCTCTTTCTTGTCCTCTCTTTGTCTTTCTGCCATGTGATACCTACCACCATGTTATGATGCAGCATGAAGGGCCTAATAAATGCAAGTCCCTTGATGCTGAACTTCTCAGCCTTCAAAACTGTAAGTCCGTACATTCCTGTTCTTTATAAATTACCCAGTTGGTGGTATTCTGTCATAGGAGCACAAAACAGACTAAGACACCATACATATGGTAAAAGGTTAATATCTAAAATATATAAGAAGCTCACACAAGTCAATAGCAAAAACAAAACAAAAAACAATGACAAAAGCAACCCAGATAACCCTAGTAAAACAAGGGAAAATGACCTAATTAGATATTTTCCCCAAAAGATATACAAAAGATATAAAAAGATGCTGAACATTACCAATCATTAGGAAAATACAAATGTGTGTCTACACATACACATACACACACAATATACTATACAGCCATAAGGAGAAAAAAATTCTGCCATTTGCAACAACACAGATGAACCTGGAAGATATTATGCTAAGTGAAATAACCCAGACACAGAAAGCCAAATACTGTGCAATATGACTTATATGAGGAATTGAAAACAGTTGCTCCCACAGAAACAGAGATTAAAATAGTGGATGCCAGGGAATGTGGAATGGAGAAAATAGGGAGATAACAGTCAAGATATACAAACTTTCCATGATAAGATGAATGATATCCAATGCTCTGATGTACAGTCTGATGTATGTAATTAATAATATTGTAATATATAATTTAAATTTGTTAAAGTAAATTTTAAGTTTTTGTACCAAACACAAACAATGACAATCATGTGAAGTAATGATGTGTCAATTAAGTTGGTTGTAATAATCATTTTACAATGTATACACATAGCAAACCATTATGTTGTACACCTTATAGAGATACAATATCTATAAATTATACCTCAATAAAGCTAGAAAAGTAATGACAGTTTGGAAGCATGTAAACATGTAGAAAATGAAGATGTGAGATAAAAGAAACAGTCTGAAATATAATAGTTAAGACTAAATAAATATTCTAAATATTAAGACTAAATAAATACAAGATAAATCTAAAATGTATAGATTTTAAAATGTAATAGTCTAATTCCAGACGATTTTATTGAGAGTTAGCTATGGTGGAGTTGGGGAAGCAAAAATGAAAGAAATGGAAGTACATACATTTCTGTCTTTGGGAGAAGCTATATACATCTGTTCTGTTTAGACTTTAATAGAAAAACATAAGTGTAAAAATATGGTTTAGGATTTAAGAATAATCATTATAAAAATGAAAATATAAGACTGCCAACCAACAAGAAGAAAGAAATAAAATAACAAATTCAATCATTCCCCTAAAAAAAAAGCAAAGGAAAAACACCAAAAAAGTACAAATAGAAAACAAAACAATTATCAGAATATGTAAAATTATCCAATATAAATATGACTACCATACTCATTAAAACAAACAGTACCAGAAAAATAGCATACTAGGTAAAAAGCTTGAAAAACTGTATAACAGGAATTTTACATTGATAAAATATATACTCTACTAAGAACAATCTAAAAATATAGTGTTGAATGATATAAAGGGTAAAAAAGATTGAGATTCAAGAAGATATGTGGCAAGTTCACAATGCTGTGAGATGTATACCTCATTAGCAATCAAGAAATGAAGCACATCAAAGGTTGGTAAGCATCAGAGGGTGAAAGTTTCCTTCCTTCCCATTCTCCTTTTTGCTTATCTTCTTCCTACTTTTCAAATTTTTGGATGAAATCCTTGATTAGATATAAAGATACAGAGATGTACACAGAGAGAGAATATATAGACTATATTAGCATAATTATGCATTAAAATTGTTGTAAAAACTAGTTAACATTATAAAAATTAATATTTATTTACACTGTAGCTATTTCATTCTAAAACTTGTACTTAATAAAATTTTAATATATGATAACACCTTTGTACTCCCCAAATGATGCTGAGATTTTGGGGAAAGGAATGAAAGAATATTGAGGATGTTATGAGGAAGGAAAGAGAGCATGGGATCTAAAAGAAAAGAACTCCTAGCTACCCATTTACAATGGGTTTTTTGTTTGTTTCTTTGTTTGTTTAGCTATTTAACAAAGCTTCATTTGTTAGTTGCAGGAAGGGCAATTGCTTTTTAATTTTATTTCATTTTATGTTTACAGATACATGTACAGGCTTGTTACATAGGTAAACTCCTGTCATAGGGGTTTGGACTACAGATTATTCTGTCACCCTGGTATAAGCATGGTACTCAATAGTCGTTTGCGATGCTTGCTCAAGAGGGCACTGTAGGACTAACTCAGGATTGCAGCTCCCAGTGAAATCGCAAAGGGTGAGTGGACGCCGCATTTCTAGATGGATCTTTATTGCCCACAGACCAGGAGATTCCCAGGTGTAGGAGCGCGGCTGTTTGGGCCGGTGCATCTGTTTGGGCCAGGGCCGCAGTGCTGCAGCACTCCATACAAAATACACTGGTTTGGTTGTCCCATTAAACCAGCATTTGGAGATTTTGGAAGGCAGATTAGCACATTCATCTGATTAAATGGGTCTTAAACAGAAAGCCAGGCCAGGAGATTCCTGGGCAGCAATGTTGTTTCAGCTGGCTCAGTGGGTCGTGGCATGGGAAATCACACAGATCCTGGTGCCCTTTCAGCAGGTGACTGGAACACCTGGGAGAGAGTCAACCATTCAACTTAAAAAAAAAAAGGGCTCTGAGGCAGGGAGCCAGGTGATCAGGCTCGGCAGCAGATCCCACCCCCACAAAAACAAACAAAACAGCAACTGGAAACACTAGGGGTTGAGAGTTTCACAGCAAGCACAGCTGAACCCAGGACAGTGCAGCTCGGTGGGGGAGGGGCGCCCGCCATTACTGAGGCACTTGACTCCTACGAGGTACTCTGCCATTGCTGATGCAGCCTGCCATTGCTGAGGCGACCCACCATTGCCAAGGCAACCTGCCATAACAGAGAGACTCTGCCATTACAGAGGTGGGCCACTATCACCATGGCAGTTCTAAGCACACCCATATAAACAGGACTACAGAGAACTACACACCACAGCAAGACAGAGCCCATGACAGTAGGGCAGAGCCCATGGCAGCAGGGCAAAGCCCACGACAGCAGGGCTGAGCCCACGGCAATAGGGTGGAGCCCACGGCAACAGGGTGGAGCCCACAGCAGCTCAGCATAGCCACTACAGGCAGGCAGTGATTAGACTGCTTCCTTGCTGGACAGGACAGTGCAATGGATACTCATAAATAAAGCCCTAACTCCCCGGGACAGAGAACCTGAGGAAAAAAAGGGGCTTTATGATTTCTGCTGCAGCAGACTTAAACGTACCTGCCTAGCAGCCCTGAATGAACAACAGAGCACACAGATCAGCACTCGAGCTCCTATAAAGTACAAACTGTCTCCTCAAGTATAAAGTACAGACTGTCTCCTCAAGAAGCTCCCCGACCCCCATATATCCAAAGAGTCACCTCACAAATGACTGATCAGACTGACATTTGGTGGGCATCATTCAGGGACAACGATAGCAGAAGAAATTGGCAGCAATCCTCATGGTTCCACAGCCGCTACAGTTGTTCCCCAGGCAAGCAGGGCCTGGAGTGGACCTCAGCAGTCCTACAGCAGAGGGGCCAGGCTGTTAGAAGGAAAACTAAGAAACAGAAATACTTCAGCATCAACCATCTGGACGTCCACTCAGAGACCCAATCAGAAAATCAGTAACTACTCAGATGACAGGTGGATAAATCCATAAAGATGGGAAGAAACCAGTGCAAAAAGGAGGAAAACACCCGAAACCAGAACACCTCGCCTTCTACAAGGGACCACAACCCCTCACCAGCAAGGGAACAAAGCTGGATGGAGAATGAGTGTGATGAAATGACAGAATCAGACTTCAGAAGGTAGGTAATGAGAAACTTCCATGAGCTAAAAGAACATGTTCTAACTCAATGCAAAGAAACTAAGAACCTTGAAAAAAGATTTGAGGAAATGATAAAAAGAATGGACAAGGTAGAGAGGAATATGAATAAATTGAAGGAGCTGAAAAACACAACACGAGAACTTCGCAAAGCATGCACAAGTTTCAACAGCTGAATTGACCAAGCAGAAGAAATGATATAAGAGGTCGAAGATCACCTCAATGAAATCAAATGAGGAGACAAGATTAGAGGAAAAAAAAAAAAAACACACACACACAAAAAGGAATGAACAAAGTCTCCAAGAAATGTGGGACTATGTGGAAAGACCTAATCTACGTTTGATAGGTATACCTGAATGTGACAAAGAGAATAAATCCAAGCTGGAAAACACTCTTCAGGATATTATCCAGGAAAATTTACCCAACCTGGCAAGGCAGGTCAATATTCAAGTCCAGGAAAGACAGAGAACACCAAAAAGATATTCTGCAAGAAGAGAAACCCCAAGGCAAATAATCGTCAGATTAACCAGGGATGAAATGAAGGAGAAAATGCTAAAGGCAGCCAGAGAGAAAGGTCAGGTCACCCACAAAGGGAAGCCCATCAGACTCACAGCAGATCTCTAGGCAGAAATCCTACAAGCCAGAAGAGAGTGGGGGGGCAATATTCAACATCCTTAAAGAAAAGAACTTTCAACCCAAAATATCATATCCAGCCAAACTAAGCTTCATAAGTGAAGGAAAAATAAAAATTTTTGTGACCAAGCAAGTCTCAGAGATTTTGTCACCACCAGGCCTGCTTTACAAGAACTCCTGAAGGAGGCACTACACATAGAAAGGAACAACCAGTACCAGCCATTCCAGAAACATACCAAATGATAAAGAGCATCAACAAAATGAAGATTCTGCATCAACTAATGGGCAAAACAGCCAGCTAGCATCAAAATGGCAGTATCAAATTCACACATAACAATATTAACCCTAAATGTAAATGGGCTAAATGCATCAATAAAAAGACATAGACTGGCAAATTGTATAAAAAAGCCAAAACCCATCAGTGTGCTGTATCCAGGAAACCCATCTCACATGCAAGGATACAGAAAGGCTCAAAATAAAGGGATGGAGGAAGATTTACCAAGCAAATGGACAGCAAAAAAAAGCAGGAGTTGCAGTTCTCATCTCTAATAAAATAGACTTTAAAGCAACAAAGATCAAAAGAGACAAAGAAGAACATTACATAATGGTAAAAGGATCAATGCAACTAGAAGAGCTAACGATCCTAAATATATATGGACCCAATACAGAAGCACCCAGATATATAAGGCAAGTTCTTAATGACGTACAAAGAGACTTAGACTCCCACATAATAATAGTGGGAGACTTTAACACTCCACTGTCAATATTAGACAGATTCACCAGACGGAAAATTAACAAGGATATCCAGGACTTGAACTCAGACCTGGAACAAGCAAACCTGATAGACATTTACAGAACTCTCCACCCCAAATCCACAGAATATACATTCTTCTCAGCACCACATCACACCTACTCTAAAATTGACCACATAAATGAAAGTAAATCACTCCTCCGCAAATGCAAAACAACTGAAATCATAACAAGCAGTCTCTCAGACCACAGTGCAATCAAGTTAGAACTCTGAATTCAGAAACTAACTCAGAACTGCACAGCTTCATGGAAACTGAACAACTGGCTCTTGAATGTTGACTGGATAAACAATAAAATGAAGGCAGAAATAAGAAGTTCTTGGAAACCAACGAGGATGAAGACACACATACCAGAATCTCTGGGACACATTTAAAGCAGTCTCTAGAGGAAAACATATAGCAATAAGTGCCCACATGAGAAGAGTGGAGAGATCCAAAATTGACACCCTATTGTCAAAATTGAAAGAGCTAGAGGAGCAAGATCAAAAGAACTGAAAACCTAGCAGAAGACAAAGAATAACTAAGATCAGAGCAGAACTGAAGGAGATAGAGACACGAAAAACCCTTCAAAAAAGCCATAAATCCAAAAGCTGGTTTTTTGAAAAGATCAACAAAACAGACAGACCACTAGCCAGACTGATAAAAAAGAAAAAGCAGAATAACCAAATAGATGCAATAAAAAACGATAAAGGGGAAATCACCACAGATTACACAGAAATTCAAACCATCATCAGATAATATTACAAACAACTCTATGCACATAAACTAGTAAACCTGGAAGAAATGGATAAATTCCTGGACACTCGTGTCCTCCCAAGCCTAAACCAGGAGGAAGCCGAAACTATGAATAGACCAATAACAAGGTCTGCAGTTGAGGCAGCAATTAAGAGCCTACCACACAGAAAAAGCCCAGGTCCAGATGGGTTCACAGCTGAATTCTACCAGACACACAAAGAGGAACTGTTACCATGCCTTCTGAAACTATTCCAAATAATCCAAAAAGAGGGAATCCTTCCCAAATCATTTTACGAGACCAACATCATCCTGATATCAAAACCTGACAGAGACTCCACAAGAAAAGAAAACTTCAGGCCAGTATCCAAGACGAGCATAGACACAAAAATCTTCAATAAAATAGTGGCAAGCCGATTGCAACAGCACATCAAAAAGCTTATCCACCATGATCAAGTACGATTCATCCCAGGGATGCAAGGCTGGTTCAACATATGCAAGTCTATAAATGTAATTCACCACATAAACAGAACCAAAAGCAAAAACCACATGATTATCTCATTTGATACAGAGAAGGCCTTTGACAAAATTCAACAGCCCTTTATGCTAAAAACCCTCAATAAACTCGGTATTGATGGAACATATCTCAAAATAATAAAAGCTATTTACAACAAACCAACAGCCAATATCATACTGAATGGGCAAAAACTGGAAGCATTCCCTTTGAAATCTGGCACTAGACAAGGATGCCCTCTATCACCACTCCTATTCAATATAGTACTGGAAGTTCTAGCCAGAGCAATCAGGCAAGAAAAAGAAATAAATGGTATTCAAATAGGAAAGGAGGAAGCCAAATTGTCTCTATCTGCAGGTGACATGATACTATATCTAGAAGACCCCATTGTCTCAGCCCAAAAACTCCTGAAACTGGTAAGCAACTTCGGCAAAGTCTCAGGATATAAAATCAATGTGCAAAAATCACAAGCATTCCTATACACCAATAACAGACTTAAACAGAGCCAAATCAAGAACAAACTGCCATTCACAATTGCTATAAAGAGAATAAGATACTTAGAAATACAACTATCAAGAAACGTAAGGGACCTCTTCAAGGAGAACTACAAACCACATGCTCAACGAAATAAGAGAAACATTCCATGTTCATGGTTAGGAAGAATCGATGTCGTGAAAATGGTCATACTGCCCAAAGTAAATTACAGATTTAACGCTATCCCCATCAAGCTACCTTCTTCACAAAACTGTAAAAACCACCTTGAACTTTATACAAAACCAAAAGAGAGCCTGCATTGCCAAGTCAATTCTAAGCAAAAGAACACAGCAGGAAGCACCACACTACCAGACTTCAAAATATACTATAAGGCTACAGTAATCAAAACAGCATGGTACTGGTACCAAAACAGAGATATTGACCAATGCAACAGAACAGAGGCATCGGAGGCAACACAACATATCTACAACCATACAATCTTTGATAAACCTGACAAAAACAAGCAATGGGAAAAGGATTCCCCATTTAATAAATGGTGTTGGGAAAACTGACTAGCCATGTGCAGGAAGCTGAAACTACACCCCTTCCTGACACCTTACACTAAAATTAACTCCAGATGGATTAACAACTTAAACATAAGACATGGCAGCATAAAAACCGTAGAAGAAAATCTAGGCAAAACCATTCAGGACATAGGAGTAGGCAAGGACTTCATGACCAAAACACCAAAAGCATTGGCAACAAAAGCCAAAATAGACAAATGGGACCTAATCAAACTCCACAGCTTCTGCGTGGCAAAAGAAACAGTCATTAGAGTGAATCAGCAACCAACAGAATGGAAAAAAATTTTTGCAGTTTACCCATCTGACAAAGGGCTGATATCCAGAATTTACAAAGAACCAAAACAGATTTACAAGAAAACAAACAAGCCCATTCAAAAATGGGCAAAGGATATGAACAAACACTTTATAAAAGAAGACATACATGAGACCAACAAACATAGGAAAAAATGTCCATCATCACTGGTCATCAGAGAAATGCAAATCAAAACTACATTGAGGTATCATCTCACGCCAGTTAGAATGGCAATCATTAAAATATCTGGAGACAGAAGATGCTGGAGAGAATGTGGAGAAATAGGAACAGTTTTACATTTCTGGTGGGAGTGTAAATTAGTTCAACCATTGTGGAAGACAGTGTGGCGATTCCTCAAGGACCTAGAAATAGAAATTCCATTTGAACCTGCAATCCCATTACTGGGTATATATCCAAAGAACTATAAATTGTTCTACTATAAGGACACATGCACGCGAATGTTCATTGCAGCACTGTTTACAATAGCAAAGACCTGGAACCAACCCAAATACCCATCGATGATAGACTGGACTGGGAAAATATGGCACATATACACCATGGAATATTATGCAGCAATCAAAAATGATGAGTTCCTGTCCCTTGTAGGGACATGGATGAATCTGGAGACCATCATTCTCAGCAAACTGACACAAGAACAGAAAATGAAATACCGCATGTTCTCACTCTTAGGCGGGTGATGAACAATGAGAACACATGGACACAGGGAGGGGAGCACTACACACTGGGGTCTATTGGGGGGAATAGGGGAAGGACAGCAAGGGGGGGGAGTTGGGGAGGGATAGCATGGGGAGAAATGCCAGATGTGGGTGAAGGGGAGGAAGGTAGCAAATCACACTGCCAAATGTGTACCTATGCAACTATCTTGCATGTTCTGCACATGTACGCCAAAACCTAAAATGCAATTAAAAAAATCAATAAATCCAGGGGCTGATTTTTTGAAAACATCAACAAAACAGACAGACTGCTAGCCAGATTATTAAAAAAAAGAGAGAGAAGATTCAAATAGATGCAATAAAAAACAATAAAGGGAATATCACCACCAAATTCACAGAAATACCAACTACCTTCAGGGATTATTACAAACAACTCTATGCACATAAACCAATAAACCTGGAAGAAATGGATAAATTACTGGACACATGCACCCTCCTACACCTAAACCAGGAGGAAGTTGAAAGCCTGAATAGACCAATAACAAGGGCTGAAGTTTAGGCAGCAATTAATAGCCTACCAACCAAAAAAAGCCCAGGTCCAGATGGGTTCACAGCCAAATTATACCATACATAAAAAGAGGAACTGGTACCACTCCTTCTGAAACTATTGCAAACAATCCAAAAAGAGGGAATCCTTCCCAAATCATTTTATGAGACCAACATCATTCTGATACCAAAACCTGGCAGAGACTCAACAAAAAAAGAAAACTTCAGTCCAATATCCATGATGAACATAAATGCAAACTATTTCAATAAAATACTGACAAACAAATTGCAACAGCACATAAAGCTTATCATGATCAAGTAGGCTTCATCCCGGGGATGCAAGGCTGGTTCAACATAAGCAAGTCTATAAACGTAGTCCACCACATAAACAGAACCAAAGACAAAAAGCCACATGTTTATCCCAACAGATGCAGAGAAGGCCTTTGACAAAATTTAACAGCCCTTTATGCTAAAAACCCTCAATAAACTAGGTATCAATGGAATGTATCTCAAAATAATAAAAGCTATTTATGACAAACCCACAGCCAATATCATACTGAATGGTCAAAAACTGGAATCATTCCCTTGGAAATTAAGCACTAGACAAAGATGCCCTCTCTCTCCACTCCTATTCAATATAGTATTGAAAGTTCTAGCCAGAGCAATCAGGCAAGAAAAAGAAATAAAGGGTATTCAATTAGGAAAGGAGGAAGATTCTATTCTAGAATTAGAAATTCCATTTGACTCAGCAATCCCATTACTGGCTATATATCCATAGGATTATAAATATTTCTATTAAAAGACACATGCACACATATGTTCATTGAGGCACTGTTTACAATAGCAAGGACTTGGAACCAACCCAAATGCCCATCTATGATAGACTGGACAAGGAAAATGTGGCATATATACATGATGGAATACTATGCATCCATAAGAAATGATGAGTTTGTGTCCTTGGTAGGGACATGGATGAATCTGGAAACCATCATTCTCAGCAAACTGATGCAAGAACAGAAAATCAAACACGGCATGGTCTCACTCATAGGCAGGTGTTGAAAAATGAGAACACATGGACACAGCGAGGGGAGCATCACACACTGGGGTCTGTTGGGGGAGACTAGGGGAGGGACAGTGGGCGGCAGGTAGTTGGGAAGGGATAACATGGGGAGAAATGCCAGATATAGGTGACAGGGACAGAAGGCAGCAAACCTCAATGCCATGTATGTACCTATGCAACAATTCTGCATGTTCTGCACATGTACCCCAGAACCTAAAGTGCAATAAAAAAAAATATATATATATTTTAAAAAGGAGGGTAGGAAGTCTGGTGTAGAGACAAGGATGTGCTAAAGTACACTAAAGGTTTGGGAAAATTGCCATAGCCAACCAAATTTTGGAATAAATGGTACTAAAATATCAACCAAAAAAAAGAAAAAGAAAAAACAACCATCTTTGGTAAATGATGTGAATAGCTAAGAGAATTAACTGAACAACTACTACAACTAGAAGGACTAGAATCAGTACATTAGACTAATAAAAAATTAGCATACAAAAACTCAATATTTCTTTTTAGAACAACAACCAATTCAAAAATATAATCGGAACATTTTGAAAAGCAAATTCACTGAATAAAAAAAAACCCAGTACAATAAACCACACGAACCTAGGAAGAAATCATCAAGCCCCACATAATGGTAAGTATAAAGCTTCATAAAAGAACTTGAAAGAAGACCTTACTAAATGGAAAGAAGTACCATGTTTCTACATGAGAAGATCTAATTTTGTAGATATTTCAGTTTTTCCCCCCAAAAAATCCAATGGTTTTGCAGTAAGATTTCCACAGAACGTTTTAGAGAATTTTTTAAATTGACTCTAAGATTTACTTAAAGAAATGTTCAAAAATAGTCAAGAAAGTTTCAAAATCAAATACATTAATACAAAAATGTCTATTTCCTGCTCCCTATTTTCCAGACATTGTTCTGGGATCTGGAGATAGGATTGAAATATAAACTATAATCTAATTTTAGGTCAAAACATGGCAAAATCAATTATATAGCAGTCAATGCTAGAAAATACTATCTTTTCTACTAGTTTTGAAAAGCTCATTTATATTAACTACCAGTTTAAAAAAGTATTATGCAGCAATCAGAAATGATGAGTTTGTGTCGTTTGTAGGGGCATGGATGAATCTGGAGAACATCATTCTCAGCAAACTGACACAAGAACAGAAAATGAAACACCGCATATTCTCACTCATAGGCGGGTAATGAAAAATGAGAACACATGGACACAGAGAGGGGAGTACTAAACACTGGGGTCTATTGGGGGGAAAAGGGGAGGGCCAGTGGGAGGGGGAGGTGGGGAGGGATAGCCTGGGGAGAAATGCCAAATGTGGGTGAAGGGGAGAAAGCAAACAAAACACACTGCCATGTGTGTACCTATGCAACTGTATTGCATGCTCTGCACATGTACCCCAAAACCTAAAATGCAATTAAAAAAAAAAGATGGAAATAATGAAAACCAAATTCACATAACAATACAACATTTAATATGTATTAAGCATGTCAAATACCAAGCTATGCACGTTAATACTTTTTTTCTTAATCCTCACATCAATTCTGTAAAATAGATACTAATATCACCACCATTTACATTTGAGGAAACTGAGCTTTAGACATGAAATTTAGCTTTTCCCAAGTAAGTAATTAAGTCTGGATTTGAACTAAAATTCATCTATCTGTAGAGCTCAAGAACTTTATCAATATGTTCTATGAAGATTAATGATGACACAATATAGCAATAGTTTTATATGTTCAACCTAACTATTAATTAAATAAATGGCTACTGAACAGCAATAATCAACTATTAAGCTGAGCATGATTAAAAAATATCCAAACATGATTAGGGCACAATGTGGACATATAAAATTTTACAACATTTCAGGAAAGCATTCCAGTAAAGGGGTTTGAGAATCTCTGAAATCTTTAAAAAGTTTTAAGATAAATTTTCTCGGGTATGTTTAAAGTATACAGCATGATATTATGGGATACATATAGATAGCAAAAAGGTTACTATAGTGAAATAAATTAACATCCATCATCTCACACTGTTACCAATTTTTTTAGTAGCAAGAATTGCTAAAAATTTCATTTTGCATGAATCCCATGTACATATTTTTTTTACCTATAGTTGTCATGTTGTATACTGGATGTCTCAGCTTGTTTATCTTACTATGTATTGTTTTGTATTCTCTGACCTACGTATCCTCATCTCCCTACCTCCCACTGCCATGCCTCTGTTAACCATGAATATATTAACCATGGTTAATATATTCTCTATCTCTATATATTTGATTTATTATTACTAGATTCCATGTTTAAGTGACATCATGCAATATTTTTCCTACGTCTGGCTTTTTTCACTAAGCAAAATGTCTTCCAGGCTCATTTATGTTGTGGCAAATGGAAAAAAAAATGTTGTTTTTTCAAGGTGAATAATATTCCACTGTGTATACACACCACAACTTCTTTATTCATTAATTTGTCTGTGGTACTTAGGTCATTTCCATATCTTAGCTGTTGTGAATAATGCTGCAATGAACATGGGAGTGCAGATGTCTTTACAAGGTGGGGATTTTATTTCCTCTGGGTATATGGCCAGAAGAGGGATTGATAGGTCACATTCTAGTTTTAGTTTTAGTTTATTTTTAATTTCTTTAGAAAGAATGTGGAAATACTGTTTTCACAATGACTGTACCAATTTACAGTCCCATCAGCAGTGTACAAGAGTTCCCTCTTCTCCACACACCTGCTAACATTTGTTATCTTTTGACTTTTTGATAATAGCTATCCTAACAGGTATAAGTTAGTATCTCATAGTGGTTTTGATTTGCATTTTACTGACAATATGATGCTGAGCATCTCTTCATACAACTGTTGGCCATTTTTACATCTTCTTTGGAGAAATGTCTAGTTAGGTGTTTTGCCCTTATTTTTTTAGTTGAGTTATTTTTTCTTCCACAATTGAGTTGTATAAGTTCTTTATAAATTTTGGATATTAATTTCTTATCAGATGCATGATTTGCAAATAGTTCCTGCTACTCTATATCCTGCTGTTTTGTTTTGTTATTTCCTTTGCTGTCCAGAAGCTTTAAACAGTTTTGCTTCTAGAAATTTCACTTGAAAAATAATCAGAAACCCAGATATAATTTTACATAGAAGGATGCTCAGCTCAATGTCGTTTATAACAGCAAAATTTTGAACTCATCTAAGTGATAAGATAATAGCATCTTCATAAATGACTGTAGATATTAGAAATCAAAATTACGAAGAGTATACAATAACATGAGACATAATTATACAATATTAATAAAGATGGAATACAAAAGTTATAAGCCTAATACAAAATTTTATATAAACATACATTGATATAATGTGCTATATATAGAAAATACTTATTTAAATTAAAACACATTTTATAAATCAAAATTTATAAAATAGTTGTTTACACATTTAAGGAAAATAAAATAGTAATAGAGATTATAAAACCAGTGAAATAATTTTAAAGGAGAAGGTGTTAAGTTTCTTTCTGAAATTTTACTGTATTTTCTTATTCTACAAATAAAAATAGATTACACGGCTCATACAAATACATAAATATAACACAATGAAAAATAAAACTAGGTAAGAATCATCCCATTGTCTTTTGCACAGAATCCAATTAAAACCTGTAAGTATACTAAAACGGTATTGGTAAGCCTTCCTCTACTTTTCCTAATACACAGAAAGTGCTAATTAATTTATAGGTAATATTTAAAGTTTATTTTATGCAACATGTCAGCAGATGCCATTAAAAGAGAAAAGTGTGGTTTACAGTCCTGTGGAAGGTAATAAATGTCAAAGACATGTAGATACAGTTATAATTTTATGAACACTCAGGGTAATGCACACAAGTAAAACCTTACACAAACACCAAATAAAAAGACATGTTTTCTAAGCACAGTCAGGGGACTGTTTTTGGCTCTATGTGTAATGTAGGTGAGACAGAGGGTTAAGGGCTGCAGTGCCGTGGTCTGCAATAAACCCCTTGCAAGCTAGGGCTTTGATGGGGTGCTAATTGAGTAGCAGGTGAACATAAATAGAAAGCACCAAGGGTGTGTAGCAGGGAGTGTTTTTGTTGATGAGAGAACATAAAAATGCTGAGCTCTGTAATAAGAAATAAACACAATCTGGGGTTTATTTCTCCAACCTCATTCTACCCAGCATAGTATGGGCATTCCTAGCTCAAAATGCTTTCTTAGGGATTAACATGGCTTGTATAATGTGTGGATGAATATAGAGTAAATCAAGTAGGTTTCCTAAGCATATAAAAACTTAAGAGTTTTGTGTCTAGTGTTCTGCGTTTGGTCATTAGTTTATGGTTAGATGCAATGTTTTATTTGGCTCTTGCTGATTTCTGACATGATTGGCTCAGAATGTCCCAAGACATTAACAATGGCTGAATCATGCAGCATCTAAAGTAAAATTTCATCAAGATTTTATCAGAATGTAGATACCAAAAACATAGAAAACAGAGTGGATAGAAACATGAAGCCTGACTCAAGCTTTCTGAAGTTCAGGAATTTTTTTAAAAGTCAATACTTTTTTTGTTCAGTTCACCTAGACAGGTTTAAAATATTTGTAAGTTCTAATGTTGATATTTCACCTTTGCCAGGAAATCATATAATACAAATATATATAACCATTATATTGAAGATTTACCTTTCTCTGAGTATTTTGAGTATTTTAAAGTGCCATATTCACTGACAATGCTATATATTTGAAAAAAAAAAAATGAGGTCCCAGCACAGTGATGTTACCTCTAACAAAATATTACATCCAAGATGTAAGACATTTTTAAACTATTACGTTTTAATAGTGATAGCTAGTGACATCTTTTTTGTGCACCAGGAAGTGTGCTAACCACTTTATACATACTATTTCATTTGATCCTCATAACAATCTTAGGAAGTAAACATTCTTAATTCACATTTCCAAGTGAGGATACCAATCTTTAGAAAGATTAAGTATCTGTTCCATAGTCACATAACGAATTAGCTGTGAAGCCAGAGGTTGAACCCAAGTAACTTACTCTCTACAGAGCACAAATCCTAACCTACTATATTATACACCCTCCTTACATTTGCTCTTCCAAGTTCCTGTAGAATATTCATTAAATGAATGCTTTGCTACAATAAAGACTCTTGCTCTTCTAAGAGAGTTAAGGTAGACTGACAAAAGTTTACTTCCTCACATCTCTAGAACAGTGATGTTCAAATTCTCATGTTCAAATCACCTGGGGATTTTTTGAAATGTAGATACTAATTCAGTGGTTCTGAGGTGGGACCTGGGAGTTTGCATTTTCAACAAGCTTCCTGGTGATGTCCTTGCTGCTGCTGCAGACCATACTTAAATAGTAGATCTGTAAAATTTTTCCTGAGATGCATCGAAGGGATAGAAATATACCTCCAGTTGTTTTTCTGTGTCCTCCTTTATGTTCCCTAGTTTATTTGATGTCACAATGTAGTCTGTAATACCCTTTTCAACTTCCTCTTTCCTCTTCTGTTCTATTTTCCCCTTGTCTCAAAGAAGAAAATTGGAAAGCTAATATAAATATAAATATTCTCATCAAATTCTGAAAGGGAGATAGCCAGTTCAGGCATGTGTTAAGGGAAAATAATCCTGTGCCTTCTTTGTATTACTTTGTAGATTATAGACTATTTTATAGAAGTTTGAAATAAGTCCTATACAGAACCCAACATATCACTAAGCTCACAGGGTGAAAATCAGAAAAACAAGTATCTCCAAAATTACCATTTTTAGAAGTATCAGAACAACCCTATAAGAATAAAAAATGCAAGAAGTAGAATGGTGAATATTTAGGAACCAAAATATTGCCTGGAAATTTAAGACTCATTTTAGGTTTCTCCTGCACATCCAAACTTGTTGCTTCATATCCAACCATTTACCACACCCTGTAGATCTTACATAACAAACAGCAGTTCTTCTTCAACCACCACTGCCTTGGTTTAGTCCATCAGCACTTCTCACTTTACCAGTTTCCCAATATGGGCAGGAGAGAGGGTTCCTATTTAGCCCCAGGACTACTTCAAGGCCATTCTCTACACTGCTGCCAAGGAAAGTTTTCTAAATTATTAATCTAATGTCACTTCATTTTACCTCCTTCAGCAGCACCCTATAGTGTCAAAGTTCAGGCTTCCCGGGTTAGCACACATAGCTTATTGTGGTCACACCCTCTCTGCTCAGTAATTCATTCCTTCAATTACCTCACACAAACCTTTTACTGGTACCAAACCAGAATACAGCTCTACTATTGCATTATGGTGTTTTATACCTTCCTGCTTTCTCATGTGCTACTTTTCTTCAGAACCTTTCCCCTTTCCCTTCTTTCCTCTCCTTCCTAGCCCTCCCTCCTACACACCAAGCCAACTTGCCAAGAGTCAGTTCAAGAAATGTTCTGAAATATCTGGAAGCTCCCTGAATCCTCCTATTAAGAAAGTCAGAGGAACTATGGTAGGAAAAACAAGACCTCATAGGCTACATATACAAAACTCTAGATCACAAATATAACTCTAAAATATAATTGGGTGGGGCTAAGTTAGGAAAAACTACAAGACCTATATGGTATCAAAACGGTATGGATGAAATCAGAAGAAAGACAAAGGGACTACTGATGACCCTGAGAGCTGGAAAGCCCCAACTATCAGGTAACCCTAGAAAGCACAGAGGCCTTTTCTGAGAACAGCAGAACACAATGGGAGAGGATTTTGAAAGTCTTACTTTGAGAGTAATGATGGTAAGTGCAAGTGGCCTAAAGTATGATCTGATGGTCCCAGAAAGATTTGGGGTCTGGAGCCTATAGACTCTGAAGAGTGATAGACAATGCAACCTTACATTACAGAGCTTAGCCCTAAGGACACAATGCTGGTATTCTAAGCCACAGAGAGCAGAACAGGAAGTATAAGTGCAAAGAAAAAAAGAGGTGAAGATAAAACTGAGAAGAGTAGGAAAGAAGGAAGATCTAAGAGGTAGCTATTTTGATATATCTTCTCTTCTAAAAGTACAGAAAAAGTCATTTTACTTAACAATGAAGAGCAGCAAAAGAATGCTACAGGATCCTACATAAAATTACTATAAAAATATAATAGTGAAAAAATCTCTCAAATAAGGAAAGCACACCAGAAAGATATGTCCACAAAACAGATGAAGAACCTAATGTTTCAAAATGAGCTAATAATAAGTAAGAAAATTATAGAGCCTATAAAGAAAAATATACATCAGAACATTAACACTCAGAAGTAAGATGATTGAAGAAAAAGATTTTAAAAGAGAGGTAAAAGAATTCAGGAAAGAATTAGCAATAAAAGAAAAAACAAGTACCTCTAAAGTTAGGGAAAAAACAAAAGTCAATAAACACAAAAAAATATGCCTCAAGAGAAATGGAATAAGGAAAAGAGAAAGTTTTATAGATAACAGAATTACAAAAGACTATTAAAAAGCACTTGAGAATAGGTGATGAACATAGATGATAAGCACAGGAGAGTCAACATAAATATACCAGTGGTCTCTGAAGAAGAAAATGAAAGCAATGGACAAAATAATTATTAAAATTATAATTCAGGAAGATATTTTAGAATAATAAAAATCCTTAAAACTAAACATTCAAAGGGCATACCCTTTAGCTGTGGATTAAATCTATAATGGCAATGTCAAGAAATATTCTACTAAATGACTGGAAATATATACGTGTGTGTGTGTGTGTGTGTGTGTGTGTATTCAGGAAATATCATTTGCTTAAACCCTTCCTGAATAATCTATTAGAGAATTAGCTTCATACAATAAAAATGACTTGAGAGGTTTTGACATAAGGATAAGAGGTAACACTAAATATATTTTTTCTATAGAATCAAGGCTGATGATTATAACAATAAAATGTCTGTGTGCCCTAATAATATAGCTATAGTACAAGAATCAAATATAGATAAGTACAATAAACTCATGCATTATTTAATATGCATTCATCAGTTCTACAAGGAGATTACATCAACAAGTGCTGGATTCGAGGAAGAAAGAAAAAGAGGTTACTAGCTGGTTGCATTAGTGCTCATAGCAGAAAACAATAGTCAATAGCCAGAAAGGAAGGCATGGAAATTGCTATTATACAAAGAATTGATTAAAATAAATACAAAACTAATTATTAAGACAAAAAATACAAACCTTCCTAAATTCCAGAAGATATTTTAAAAACTTTTAAATTTATTTGTGGGGAAAGAGAAGAGTTAGAGTGAAATAATCAGAAATAAAAGCTAAACTTCCTTTATTATAACTTGCTTCAAAACTTTGATTTTGAGTAGTCATGATGGCTCATGCCTTGTGATCCCAATGCTTTGCAAGGCTGAAAAGGGAGGATCACTTGAGGCCAGGAGTTCAACGCTAATGTGAGCTATCATCATGCCACTGCACTCCAGCCTGGGTGGCAGAGCAAGACACTGTCTTTGATAAAAAGTAAATAAAATACAATTTGCTTTTGGACCCTTGTAAATATTTTACATAAATACAAAGCAAGCTTAATTTTATAAAATACAATCTCTAAAACTTAAAAATACAAGTATAAAAATGACCCAACTGTATAAACAATGGAGGCATAACTATACAGAAAGGAACTAATTCAAGTGAATTTAAAACATGGTAATTTGGTTGTACATTCCTACTGGAATATGCCCTAAAGACTAAAAGTATAATAAAAGAAAATTTTTAAAATCCACTAAGATTAGACTATTTTTAGGAATCATATAGTTAGTGGACATGTTGGTAGTGTTATTCTTAGGTTGTTGTGTGATTATTATGGGATAAACAAATGAGAATTATGCCGGTGTTACTAAAAGCAGAGAGCTTTTACTGTGAGAGAAACACTATCGTAACACAGATAAGGTTAAGTAGTCTTGAACTATAGTCTTGAATTTTGATTGTCAATACAAAGTCATGATTTTCTTTCTTTTTTTTTAAATTGCATTTTAGGTTTTGGGGTACATGTGCAGAACATGCAAGATAGTTGTATAGGTACACATGTGGCAGTGTGATTTGCTGCCTTCCTCCCCTTCACCCACATCTGGCATTTCTCCTCATGCTATCCCTCCCCAACTCCCCCCCCCCCACTGTCCCTCCCCTATTCCCCCCAATAGAACCCAGTGTGTAGTGCTTCCCTCCCTATGTCCATGTGTTCTCATTGTTCATCATCCACCTATGAGTGAGAACATGCGGTATTTCATTTTCTGTTCTTGTGTCAGTTTGCTGAGAATTATGTTCTCCAGATTCATCCATGTCCCTACAAAGGACAGGAACTCATCATTTTTGATTGCTGCATAATATTCCATGGTGTGTATGTGCCACATTTTCCCAGTCCAGTCTATCATCGATGGGCATTTGGGTTGCTTTTCTTTTAAAAATATTTCCCAACGCCACCCTCTGTAATGTCTCAGAACAACGAACAGCCCAGTTGAAATTAAGTGTCTTTAGCTCAGAACATGGGTTCTAAGCAAGACACCTCACTATGAAGAAACAAGGATCCCTGCATAAATCGCTGATTCCAGGTCTGGGATTGGAATGGAAAATGTCCGAGATGATCCTTAATAAACTAATAAGCAAACTGGAGGAACTGTGAAAATGTGGTAACTTGGCCAGTGGGGCTCTAACATCAACTGGGCACGTGTAAGGAATGCAGGTTCTCTGTCTTACCTAAGACCTGCTGAATCAGAAAATCTGGGGTAGGACCCAGCAGTCTGAGGTTTAACAAGTCTTCCAAGTGATGATGAATACTGAAGTCTGAAAACCAGTGCTCTAGGTGAGTGATTATCAGTGACTCTAACATCAAAAAATAAGAAGCAACCAAACATTATCCTTCGTCTGACAGAAGTACATACAGCCAACCTATGAAGTCATCTTGCCTCCAACCAAAAGCAAAGTCAACCTGGGTCAGATTAGGCTCTAGTTCTTACAGTCAAGTCATAGAAAACAGAGATAAACAGGTTATGCAATCAAGAAAAGCCAGACAGAGAAAAATTCTATAGGATAAATAATTCAGGTTCTTTCCAAGAAAAAAATTCTAAGGAAAAAAATTATGCAGGGAAAAATAACCTACAAAATAGGAAAGGCCAATTATAATAATAGATGGACCCCAGCTGATCCAATTTCAGATAAATAAACTGAAAAAAAGAACATTTATATTACAAGTAGATTATTTGGAGCACTGACTATTCAATAATATCAATGTTTAATCATTGATTTGTTCTGGAAGATGGTGATACTTTACTTATATTTTTGAGATACTCATGTAATTATATGCTGTCCAGAAAAAAAAAATCAAAGTAAATCTGGGGAGGAGATGGGGATGTAGGTGAGAGAAATAAAATTGGCCTTGAGTCGATGGAGTTAATGATTACTGAAACTGAGTAATGGTTACTTAGAAGCTTAGAAGCCTATTAACAATCTTGTTTCCATTTTTATATATTTTAATTTTTAAGTAATAAAAGGTTTCACATCAATTATCATCTGTTCCAAGAAACTTTTCCTTAGCACCACTCCCAACTTGATTTAGAAAGCCTTTGTCAATGCTTACGCACTACTCTGTGTGTTACTCTATCTTATCTATGATCAGTTCCTTCAGAATACTGGGTTTTACCACCTTTTATAATCCAATGGCTATTGCAATCCCTGTACACAGCATATTTTTCAGTTCAGGGTCCTCAAGGGAAATAGAAATCACATCCAAACAGGGTAACTGAAGGAGTTTCAATAAAAGAATTACTTACAAGGATATAATCATGGTTAAGAGAAAAAAGTTAGAGAGGAGGCATATGGGACTGACAACAGCAGAAAGCCATTACCTCATCTTGCCCAATGGGAAGGGAATGGGAGATTTACCTGAAATCTAGTGGGAACTGTAGCTTTAGGAAAGGGCTCCTGAGAGGAGTGGTGGTCTTTGTTAGACGAACAGATCTGGAGCCCTGTGGGGGGATGGTTTTAGGGGAATACACACTTCAAAGTCACTCCAATATTCTGCTGGTGGTTTTCATTGATTGAATCCAAGTAGAGGCCAGTGAGCCTGTTAATGCAGACAATAAATAGGAAGAATGTGAAGGTGGAAAGTAGATCTTGATGGTGAAAACATTTTGCACATTAATCAATAATAATTTTTGAATAAAAGAATGCTGCCTACAAGCAAATAAATCCAAAGACAAAATGAAATAATGGTCCAGAAAAGTAATCAATATTGATGTCAGAGGTAGACGCAATGCCACAGAGACAAGAGGCTTCCTTAGAGATTCACGGGGTTTCCAAATCATGATTCTTAACCTGTTATGTGTGTGTACACACACAGCTGTATGAATGCGCATGTACAGAGGGGTGTGTTTGTGTGTGTGTTTGTGTAAAGAGGTACATTTGATTACCCCATTCTCATAAATCTCTTGCTCTTGCTCTTAATCCACAGGGCACAGATTTTCAAAAAAATCAGTTTATTTTTAGCAGATTATTAAAATAACCAGAGATATTCTATTGAACATTTAAAAGAATGATCCTTGTCTTTTCTATCAGTTTTTTTTAATATATAATAAAAAAATTATTTGGATACATACTGTATCACCTCCAGTAGCACGTTTTAAGCAGCATGCTAACATCAGAATAGCAGTGTAAATACACCTGCAATTGTCAGTTAACCTCACCCTATTATTTTTAGACTGCCTGCGGCAGCACATCAATACTGTCAGAAGGAAAAAATAATAGAGAAGAAGGCATTTTCACATTCTTTTCCACAAGCCAAGACACAAAATGGGCTCATTATCAACATGTGGTTGTCTACAGTTCAACATTAATATATCTTTAGCTCTCCAATAACTGCTGTGGAGTTGTCTAATTCAGCAAAATGTAAACATGTGTTCCCCCAGGAATGATATGCTACCAGGCAAATGAGATTTTTTTCCCACCTCAAATCCTTCCTTGAAATAAACTAGTCAAGTCTAAAGATTCCAGGGCACAATTCTAGAGAAAAATGTTTTTTCTGAAGATCACAGTGCTGCTAGTGTTTCTACCCAGTGAGTCCAACCTGATGGTCTTGTTACATACATGAGGCCTACAGATATTCACATCAACAAAGGATTTTTTTTCTTGTACCAAATTCTCATAGGACCTTTACCTGACAATAGCTACTAATGTCCATGGAAAAAAATAAAAATTATATTATTCTGGAATATGTACCTCTTCATACTTTCCATGATATCCACAACCATATCTTAAAGCCTTTACCTGGTCACAGGGACATCAATTCAAACTTTTTGGCACCAGGGACCAGTTTTGTCCCTGGGGAGAGGCAGGAATAGTTTTGGGATGACACTGTTCCATCTTAAATCAGCAGGTTTTAGATTCTCATAAGGAATGCTCAGCCTAGATGCCTTGTATGTACAGTTCACAATAGGGTTTGTGCTTCTGTGGAATCTAATGCCACGGCTGATCAGACAGGAGGTGGAACTCAGGCAGTAATCCTTGCTCTCCTACCACTCACCTCCTGTGTGCAACTGGGTTCCTAACAGGCCATAGACTGGCACCAGGCTGCAGCCTCGGAATTGGGGACCCCTGGGCTAGAGTGCTGGCTTGCAAATTCCAATCTTGAAGCAGTATCCCAACTAAATATCCCAAGACATAATAATAAACATTTACTATTCTTCATGTACAAAAATGGTTTAGTTCTCTACCAGTTAGATGGCAGCATACTTTTTTGTTTTTTAAGTAAAGGTAACGGGTTTGTATCATATACACAGACACATTGTTCTCTATGAAACTAGGAGTATTGGTTCAGCTATAATAGCTACCAGCATGCACAGTAGCCAAACCTAATGCTTCTGTCATAAGGGCCACAAAGTTTCAACCCGTTGAGTTTCCTAATACATCTGAATCTTCTGAAGTACTGCAAAGTACAATGGTATGCTTAAACGTGATCTGCAGCCAAAAGATTTGAGGTTTGGGTCAATCTCTTCCACTTACAAGCTATGTAAACGTGGGCAAGCCACTAAACATATTTGAATTGTAGTTTTCCTGTCGATAAATTATAACTATTTATAATTTTTGCTGTCTTATAGAGCTGTTGTGAGGATCAAATCACCTAAGAAATGTGAAAGAACTTTATAAATTGCTAAGTGCAATATAAAGTAAGTTTTCTGGACTTTGATATAATTGTTTTATTTGATCAATCCACATTATTTGAGATCTGTCAACATGTGGTTTCCAATGGTCAAGTTCTGTTCTCTGTTTCCTCCATCTTTTCCATTTATCCTCTTTCCAGTTTTACTATTCTCCATCCTAATTTAAAATAAAAATCTCAAATCTCAGTAAACCCTATATTTCAATATTTCAGCGAAATTTGCTCTCTCTTTTTGCCCTTCAAATCTATTTTTAGTTCAGCTTTAGGTATTAAAGCCAGAGACCACAAATGTGGTCAGGCCAAGAGTCAGCCTCAGGATTAAGGACCCAAAGAGGCTGAAGAGGTCAAAACCTCCCTGAAGAGCTCATCTGTGGAGAGAGGGTGTGTCTCACAGAGAGTTACGCCCAGTGTTTGGGGGTTAGGAAACTCCAACACTGTATGCAAGGAGATGCCAGCAAGAGGAAAGGAAAGTCGTTTTAGATGCTTTGGTCCACCAGCAGATTCTCTGGCTGATAGGAATTTGTAAAGAATTAAGAATGGCTGAATGCCATATGAGGAAAAGCATTTGACTCGTAGTAAGAACTAGTTTTACTTACTGTTTCTGCTAGCTCTGGAACTGGTTTGAAGTCTTGTTTTTCTTTTTGGGCTTCAGATTCCTCAACTATAAAAAGTCTAGATCATTTTAAAATTTCCATCAAGCTCTAAAACGCTATTACTCATAAGGAATTCATTTCTATTTTTACTATGCAAAATAGATCTGTCAAAAATAAAATATAAACAGCCATCACCACTAAAATTTGTGTTTGATATGATTTTGAAGTTTTCCCATTCACTTAAGAAAATTCAAAGTTCTATTTAAGAAGATTCCATAAAGAGTCAAATTAATATCCTTTGTACCTAAATCTTTAAGATGACTGCTTGACAGGAATCCTGATACAGGATAGGAGCCTCTGCCTGCAGCAACCAATCAAAATGTATTATTAGTGTAGCATTCCTATGTAACCACATGAGAATAATTATCTCTTAAATGAGGTATGTGGAATTCTTAACTGTCACAGGTACAGAAAATCACAATCATTGGGACCTGAAAAAATTATAATTAGAAATTCCTACTATGTCACATTCCAGACTTCTTGTTGGTTTTGCAACACTGGCCCCAGAAGATGAAAGCACACGGTCACTGTAAGAGCGTCCTTCACTTGGCATAAAACCCAGGACTTAAACTTTCTTATCTGGACAGAAACCCTCTTTTCCTTCATAACACTTCTTTCTGTTTTTCCTATCCTCTTTATTGTACCCACAAAAAATATTGTCAGAGCTTTCACATTTATAAGCTATTGAAGAGATAATAGCTGATAAGAACTTTTTTTTACTTAACTTTGAAATTGTTGTTGTTTTGATTCAAGAAAACATTGAATTAAATTAGTGTAAAGGGGGAGAAGAATAAATCTAGCCTGATGAAGAGTGGAAGATATTAAGCAAATGATTTGTCATGCAGCAGGGGAGTCTATGAATATGTTATGTTGATAAAATCTGAAGGAAGTGAGCTAAAATATGAGATGCATTTATTAAACCATAAGATACTATATAAATACTATTATTGTCATCAGTACTTTAAGCAGAGCAAAAATGGAAAAGAGACAGAAAGAGATCCTTGCTAAATGCCAGTGCTCCCCCACAAAAGATGTGTTCAGGGCTGGAAGTTGATCCTTTAAGTTTTATGTCTTCATCAGATGCTATAACTCTTGCTTTCCTTTGAGTTTCATCATGTCATCTTCCCTTCCTCTATCCACCTTACACTGGTGCCCGGATAATGCTAGTCTCAGTTGCATACTCAGTTCAGTATTTGAATCCATGGATCATGGATAGCCTCTTATAACTCATGGAAAGAGGTTCATATTTAATTGCAGCACTGTTTACAATAGCAAAGACCTGGAATCAACCCAAATGCCCATCGATGATAGACTGAATTGGGAAAATGTGGCACATATACACCATGGAATATTATGCAGCAATCAGAAATGATGAGTTCGTGTCGTTTATAGGGACATGGATGAATCTGGAGAACATCATTCTCAGCAAACTGACACAAGAACAGAAAATGAAACACCGCATATTCTCACTCATAGGCGGGTGATGAAAAATGAGAACACATGGACACAGAGAGGGGAGTACTAACACTGGGGTCTATAGGGGGAAAAGGTGAGGGCCAGTGGGAGGGGGAGGTGGGGAGGGATTGCCAGGGGAGAAATACCAAATGTGGGTGAAGGGGAGAAAGCAAACAAAACACACTGCCCTGTGTGTACCTATGCAACTGTATTGCATGCTCTGCACATGTACCCCAAAACCTAAAATGCAATAAAATAAAAAAAAATAATAAATAAATAAATAAATAAAATAAAGGTGAAGGAAGTCATTTTAAGACATTCTCTTTCAGCAGTTGCAAATAAATGGTGTTTTCAGATCAGCATCTCAGGAGCTCTGTCAGAAAGCACAGATTTTAAAATCTTTAGTTCCATTTCCTAGTGTTCTCTGAGGCTACCATGGCAATCGTAAGCCCATTGGTCTTTCTCTGATTGTTGGCTTTAGGCTGTTAAGCCTTGGCCATCTGTCTTCTAAGTATGCATATTTGGTCTCCAAGGACACTGGTGAGAGGACATGGATGGTCAGGGAAAATCTAAAGATGCAACTGGGATAAAAATAAAGAAAATCATAAGTCTTTTCCTCCACATGGAGGATGTGCAGTATCACCTTCTTATGTGCAGGACAATTTATCTCTTTCCCAAGGTAAGAGAACAGAACCACCGTGGTAATGATTTTTCCACTGCTACCAGCCTACTATTTGTGGTATTATAATTATTATTAAAATAAATAATGAAAATGTTGTTGGATGTTGGTCTCACAAAACTCAGTCTTTAAGAATTTTTCTGCTCTGCAAGTAGCCTTCCTGTCATAACTGCAGACAAAGGATTAAAGGGACCTGCAGGGTCCCAGAAAGCTCTTCCTAACTGTCATGGCCCATCCTTAAATGTTAAGAGCTGTTGAATCTCTGTCTGCAGAACTCGATGCTTCAAAAACATAAATAAATTGTTCTTAAAGCCCAGGTAGAACACAGGCCTGCTGTCGCAAATACTGACGACTTTCCCCGGTTGAGGGACTACTGAGGTTGGGGGAGGGGGGTAAGACAAAGGAAAGGAAACCTCTCAGAGTCACAACAACAGACTCTTGCCTCTCTGAGGAGTTCCAACCGGCTGAGTTCACTGTTAAGCTCTGAATAGAATTACCTACATGTCAGTCAGTCAAGGTAGTTTAAAATACCTGTGCTCCTAAAGCCAAGGTGTCATTATAGATTTAGCACTACCAGCAGCGTTCTCTTTGTCACACAATGAAGCAATATGGCTAATTAAGGCTCACTAGGGAGCCTGGGATAATGATGCCTCTCTCTTCCTAGAGCCAATTACCCCAAATATTCAGATTACCTACCTACTATTTCACTGAAAGAAGTGTCTGGGTGTTTTTTTTTTTAATTCAGGGATTATGTATCATGTAACGTCACATTATGTGATGTTGTGTCACAGCCTGACAGCTTACAACGAGGGATATACTGAATATATTGGGTAGTTAATACCTGTCTGAATTAACAAGACAACCAACTTTCCAAAGAAAGAAAGTCTGAGAAATATCTGGGGTACCTCCTGGGATATCTGGAGGGAGAACACATCTGATTCACTGAATCAACCACTGTGTGTCACTGTTGCTTCTCATAAAGACACATGAAAGGATATTTGTCTGCAGAGGTGGCACACATATCTACACATAATCTATCAATGGTTTTGTACAGAATCCATAATGGATACTCATTCATAGAGATTCTATGTCAATTCTGATTAAATGATCTCACTCATCTAGGAATTAATTATCAAGAGTCAGGGTAACACACTGGAAAGGGTATGGGACTAAGCAAACCAGTTGAGAACCTGGTATGTCACCTCTATTTATTCATCTATTCATTCAAAAAATATTATTTGCATACCTATTCTCTACAGAGATTCTGTTACAAGCATATAGACTATATTCCAGCTCCATGCTTTTCATTGTGCCTCAAATAAGCCAAGCATAATCCTGCCTCAGGGCCTTTGCACAAGTTGATACCACCACCTAGAATGGTCTCCCCAAGATATCTTTATGATAAAGTCTCTTGCCGTCTTTAACATTTTCCCAAATGTCAGCTTCTCAATGAGGCCTATCCTGGCCAGCTTATTTAAAATCCCATCCCCTCTTTCATTTTAGTACTCCTTGTTTTATTTTTACTCCATAGGAAAAAAATCAGATAAACTCATCAGAGAAACTCTCTTTGAGGAGGTGACATGGAAGCAGAGAGGTAAATGATGAGTTATAGATAGCCCAGAAAGGAATGGAAAGAAAAGATGGCTTACTTTCCTCTTTTGTAACAGGAATAAATAATATCTATCTGGTAAGAAGAGGATTAAATGAGATAATATATGCAACCGTCATAGAATGTACTTTCTCAATGTTCTAGTTATGTCATTTACTCACTCAGAACTTTCAGTGACTTCCCATTTTGTTCTAAATGAAATCCAAACTCTTAGATCAATAACTCCATCGCTCAGTCCTAGTTTCTTTCAGGCCTCTTTCTTTCATCACCAAACTCCCTCAACTTCCACCAACTCACTCTCTCTCTCTCTCTCATGAAAAGATATAACTTCTTATGAAACCCAAATGCCAACATCCTGTTTTGATGTTATTTCCATTGCCCCTACTGGGAATAAACAGTCTGCCCTAAGGAAGCTTTCTGTTAAAGCTTGATCACTCCTGTGTGTCCCATGCATCTTCTGCTTTCCTCTACTCTATTACTTTTTGCACAATACTATGATTGCTACTTTTATTATCCTTCCCTGGAGCTACACTGTCAGATTACTGGGGATAGAGGTGTATGTTATTTATTTTTTCTCACCCTAGCTCTCAATGCAGAGCCTAGAAGATAGTAAACTCGCAATGCAAACATTTGAATAAGTGACTGAATCCATTCAATAGATCTGCACTGAATCAGTGATGGGCACATAGATTGTTCATAATAAATGTTGACACCCTTCCATCACTCCCAATTAACTCATTTAATTGTAAATGTGAGCAATGAATCTTTTCATTTACATAGGTTATATAAAGTTATAATTATCTAAAATTTTATATTAATAAAATATTGTGTTTGACAATGCAACATATATGCTTTAAGATCTATTATTAGCAGAAATTTTATGTTATTCTTTGGGTGAGGGGTAAGCATAAAGTCATAAGTGAGAAATGTTAAGATCTGTACCTTCAATGAGTATATAATCTACTAAGGAAGACAAAGATACATGAACAATTAACCAGGCATAGTTTAGACCAAAATGAATTGTCATAATACTAGCATATATGAAAGAAAATGATTGACAGGGTTGTATAAAAAAGGAAAAATATGAACAAGAAAACAATGAGCCTTTAAGGAAATTCTATGAGGATGAGGCTGGAGTGTCAGATACATTCGAGGGTCCAGGATCTGAAAAGATGGAGCCACAGAACAGAAAAGGTAGATGAGGTTAGGTGGAGGGATAGCAGATAACAGAATGCATTAGGATGTTTATTTCAATGTCTCAATGCTATTTGCAGGCACAATGAATTTAGTATCAGCATACTGATAGAATATAAGAACTTGTGGCAACATGTAAAGAATAGTTGAAGTTTCTGTCAATTCATCAGACTCATTCTTCATCCAGCCTTTTTCCCTTGCTGGTGAGGAATTGACAGAAACAGGCTTCAGAAGGTGTATAATAAGAAACTTATCTGAGCTAAAAGAACATGTTCTAACCCAATTCAAAGAAACTAAAAACCTTGAAAAAATGTTTGACAAAATGCTAACAAGAATAAACAGCATAGAGAGGAATGTAAATGAATTGATGGAGATGAAAAACACAACACAAGAACTTCGCAAAGCATACACAAGTTTCAATAGCTAAACTGACCAAGCAGAAGAAAGGATATCAGAGGATGAAGATGAACTCAATGAAATAAAATGAGAAGGCAAGATTAGAGAAAAAAGGGTAAAAAGAAGAGAACAAACTCTCCAAGAAATATGGGACTATGTGAAAAGACCTAATCTACAAATGTGATGTAGAGAATGAATCCAAGCTGGAAAATGCTCTTCAGGATATTATCCAGGAAAATTTCCCAACCTAGCAAGGCAGGCCAATATTCAAGTCCAGGAAATACAGAGAACACCACAAAGATATTCCTCAAGAAGAGCAACCCCCAAGGCACATAATCATTAGATTCACCAGGGTTGAAATAAAGGAGAAAATGCTAAGGGCAGTCAGAGAGAAAGGTCAGGTTACCCACAAAGGGAAGCCCATCAGACTCAAAGCTGATCTCTCGGCAGAAACCCTACAAGCCAGAAGAGAGTGGGGGCCAATATTTAACATCCTTAAAAAAAAAGAACTTTCAACCTAGAATGTCATATCCAGCCAAACTAAGCTTCATAAGAGAAGGAGAAATAAAATCGTTTACGAACAAGCAAGTACTCAGAGATTTCATCACCACCAGGCCTGCTTTACAAGAGCTCCTGAAAGAAACACTCAACATAGAAGGGAACAACCAGTAACAGCCACTCCAAATATGTACCAAATGGTAAAGAGCATCAACACAATGAAGAAACTGCACCAACTAACAGGCAAAACAGCCAGCTAGCAACAAAATGGCAGGATCAAATTCACACGTAACAATATTAACCCTAAATGTAAATGGGCTAAATGCCCCAATCAAAAGACACAACTGGCAAATTGGTTAAAAAGCCAAAACCCATCAGTGTGCTGTATCCTGGAAACCCATCTCACAAGCAAGGATACACAAAGGCTCAAAATAAAAAGATGGAGGAAGATTTACCAAGCAAATGGAGAGAGAAAAAAAGGAGTTGCAATCCTAGTCTCTGATGAAATAGACTTTAAACCAACAAAGATCAAAAGAGACAAAGAAGGACATTACATAACAGTAAAAGGATCAATGCAATAAGAAGAGCTAACAATCCTAAATATATATGCACCCAATACAGGAGCACCCAGATACATAAAGCAGGTTCTTAACAACTTACAAAGAGATTTAGACTTTCACACAATAATAGTGGGATACTTTAACACTCCACTGACAATATTAGACAGATCAATGAGACAGAAAATTAACAAGGATATCCAGGACTTGAACTGAGATCTAAACCAAGCAAACCTAATAGACATTAACAGAACTCTCCACCCCAAATCCACAGAATATACATTCTTCTCAGCACCACATCACATCTTCTCTAAAACTGCCCACATAATTGGAAGTAAATCACTCCTCAGAAAATGCAAAAGAATGGAAATTTTAACAGTCTCTCAGACCACAGTGCAATCAAGTTAGAACTCAGAATTCAGAAACTAACTCAGAACTTCACAGCTTCATGGAAACTAAACAAATGGCTCATGAATGTTGACTGGATAAACAATGAAATGAAGGCAGAAATAAAGACGTTCTTTGAAAACAATGAGAACGAAGACACAACATGCCATGGGACACATTTAAAGCAGTGTCTAGAGGAAGGTATATAGCAATAAATGCCCACATGAGAAGTAAGGAAAGATCTAAAATCAATATCTTATCATCAAAATGGAAGGAGCTAGAGGAGCAAGATCAAACAAACTTAAAAGGTAGCAGAAGATAAGAAATAACTAAGATCAGAGCAGATCTGAAAGAGATAGAGATACAAAAAACCTTTCAAAAAATGAATAAATCTAGGAGATGGTTTTACAAAAAGATCAACAAAATAGACCACTAGCCATATTAATACAAAAGAAAAAAGAGACGAATCAAATAGATGCAATAAAAAATGACAAATGGGATATTATTCAGATTCCACAGAAATACAAACCATCATCAGAGATTATTACAAACAACTCCATGCACATAAACTAGTAAACCTGGAAGAAATGGATAAATTCCTGAACACTTGCATTCTCCCAAGCATAAACCAGGAAGAAGTCGAAACCCTGAATAGACCAATAAGAAGGGCTGAAGTTGAGGCAGCAATTAAGAGCCTACCAACCAAAAAAAGCACAGGTCCAGATGGGTTCACAGCTGAATTCTACCAGACATACAAGGAGGAGCTGGTGCCACTCCTTCTGAAACTATTCCAAACAAGCCGAAAAGAGGGAATCCTTCCAAAATCGTTTTATGAAACCAAGATCATCCTGATACCAAAACCCAGAAGAGACTCAACAAGAAAACAAAACTTCAGGACAATATCCATGAGGAACATAGATGCAAAAATCTTCAATAAAGACTGGCAAACTGATTGCAACAGCACATCAAAAAGCTTATCCACCATGATCAAGTAGGCTTCATCCCGGGGATGCAAGGCTGGTTCAACATACACAAGTCCATAAGTGCAATTCACCACATAAACAGAACCAAAGAGAAAAACCACCTGATTATCTCAATAGATACAGAGAAGGCCTTTGACAAAATTTTAAAAAACCCTTAATAAACTAGGTACTGATGGAATGTATCTCAAAATAATAAAAACTATTTACAATAAACCCACAGACAATATCATACTGAATGGGCAAAAACTGGAAGCATTCCCTTGAAAATCTGGCACTAGACAAGGATGCCCTCTCTCATCACTCCTATTCAATATAGTATTGGAAGTTCTAGCCACAGCAATCCAGCAAGAAAAAGAAATAAAGGGTATTCAATTAGGAAAGGAGGAAGTCAAATTGTCTCTATTTGCAGACAACATGATTGTATATTTAGAAGACCCCATTGTCTCAGCCCAAAATCTCCTGAAACTGATAAGTAACTTCAGCAAAGTCTCAGAATACAAAATCAATGTGCAAAAATCACAAGCATTCCTACACACCAATAACAGACAAACAGAGAGCCAAATCATGAGTGAACTCCCATATACAATTGCTACAAAGAGAGTAAAATACCTAGGAATACAACTAACAAAGGATGTAAAGGACCTCTTCAAGGAGAACTACAAACCACAGCTCAGCAAAATAAGAGTGGACACAAACAGATGGAAAAACATTCCATGATCATGGCCAGGAAGAATCAGTATCATAAAAATGGCATACTGCCCAAAGTAATTTATAGATTCAATGCTATCCCTATCAAGCTACCAATGACCTTCTTCACAGAACTGGAAAAAACCACCTCAAAATTCACATGGAACCAAAAGAGAGTCCACATAGCCAAGTCAATTCTAAGCAATAAGAACAAAGCTGGAGGCATCATACTGCCTGACTTCAAACCATACTACAAGACTACAGTAATCAAAACAGCACGGTACTGGTACCAAAACAGAGACATAGGCCAATGGAACAGAACAGAGGCCTTGGAGGCAACACCACACATCTACAACCATCTGCTCTTTGACAAACCTGACAAAAACAAGCAATGAGGAAAGGATTCCCTGTTTAATATATGGTGTTGGAAAAATTGGCTAGCCATGTGCAGAAAGCAGAAACTGGACCCCTTCTTGACACCTTACACTAAAGTTAACTCCAGATGGATTAAAGACAAACATAAGACCTAACACCATAGAAACCCTAGAAGAAAATCTAGGCCAAAACGTTCAGGACATAGGGATAGGCAAGGACTTCATACTAAAACACCAAAAGCAATGGTAACAAAAGCCAAAATAGACAAATGGGACCTAATCAAACTCCACAGCTTCTGCACAGCAAAATTAACAGTCATTAGAGTGAATTGGCAACCAACAGAATGGGAAAAAATTTTTGCAATCTACCCATCTGACAAAGAGCTGATATCCAGAATCTACAAAGAAATAAAACAGATTTACAAGAAAAAAACAAATAAGCCCATTCAAAAGTGGGCAAAGGATATGAACAGACATTTTACAAAAGAAGACATATATGAGGCCAACAAGCATATGAAAAAATACTCATCATCACTGGTCATTAGAGAAATGCAAATCAAAACTACATTGAGATATCATCTCATGCCAGTTAGAATGGCGATCATTTAAAAATCTGGAGACAACAGATGATAGAGAGGATGTGGAGAAATAGGAACACTTTTAGCCTGTTTGTGGGAGGGAAAATTTGTTCAACCATTGTGGAAGACAGTGTGGCGATTCCTCAAGGACCTAGAAATAGAAATTCCATTTGACCCAGCAATCCCATTACTGCATATATTTCCAAAAGATTATAAATAATTCTATTATAAGGACACATGCATACAAATGTTCATTTCAGTACTGTTTACAATAGAAAAGACTTGGAACCAACTCAAATGCCCATCAATGATAGACTGGACGGGGAAAATGTGGCACATATACACCATGGAATACTATGCAGCCATAAAAAACAATGAGTTCTTGTCCTTTGTAGGGACATGGATGAACCTGGAAACCATCATTCTCAGCAAACTGACACAAGAACAGAAAATCAGACACCACATTTTCTCACTCACAGGTGGGTGTTGATCAATGAGAACACCTGGAGGCAGGGAGGGAAGCATCACACACTGGAGTCTGTAGTGGGGAAACAGGGGAGGGACAGTGTGGGTGGGGAGTTGGGAAGAGATAGCATGGGGAGAAATGCCAGATATAGGTGATGGGGAGGAAGGCAGCCAACCACACTGCCATGTGTGTACCTATGCAACAATCTTGTATGTTTTTCACATGTACCCCAAAACCTAAAATGCAATTAAAAGAAAAGGAAATCTCAAAAAAAAGAATAGCTGAAGTTAAGTTTGGAGAAATGGTAAGGGGCTGGGATCCTGAAGGCAGAAAGGCAAGTTACTAGGCTATTATAAAAGAATGAAAAAAAGTGGGGAGGAAATAAACTAGAGCACCACTGGGATGAATGGGAAACAGTCAACATTGTGAAGACAGACCAATGCATGTATCTGACAAGTGACTGATGAGATCAATGGTGATTCCAGGAAGTCAAACAAAAATCCAAGGAAACGGTGAGTCCATTGTCCTAGAATAAGAAATGTATACAGAATAATTTAGGTGGCAGAGGGGAGGGGCAGGTTTACTAATGATTGATTATTCAGTCTTAGACTTCATTAGCTGAGGTGTTAGGAGTGCAAGGGACACTCTGATGTCAGATAGAACAGGCTGTTTGTTATGAATTGTCTCAAGATTCAATCAGTAAAAAGTATATTTCTCCTAATATAAAGATATAAGAAACATTTACATTAAAATAGTTTGTTTTCCTTTCACTCTCTTTTGAATTGTTTCCTTAGGGCAAGTTTCCACAACTGTATCACAATTCTTTACCAGGGCCTCTTCCAATCCTCTAATCCTGTCACTTGAAGCCAGTAAAATCTACTTACCTCACCACTTCCTTAGAAACCTTGACACTTGTTTTGCTTTCAGCCCTGTTCCAACATCCCAACATACCACAATCGTTATGGCAGTCCCCAATAATTTACAGCAATCACTTTAATAATTTTATGATATGCTCTCCAAACAAGATCTCAGTTGTTTAAAGCCAGTACTTTGAGAACAGTTTCTAAGGCACTGTTATAATCTTGTTTCCAAGACCTCATTAGCATAAGCTGACTTTGTCCGAGGGTAGTGAGAGTGAAACATAATAAAACACTTGATTTTTTGTACTAAGTCCATAGCACTACTATGCTATTAACATATAAAGATATGAATCACTAAAAATCAAGTTTTAGATGTATGATTTGCAAGTTCACGTATTTCCATTGACAACATAATGGTAGAAGCCATAAATAGTATTTTTGACATTCATAAACCTTGGTATATCCAACAAACATATCTCTACGTCTTCCTTTAGTTACTGTAAATGTAGCCTCTTATATTCTAAGCATGTAATCAGTAAGCCCAGAAAGTAATTTCTTTTTTCATTGGCTTAAATGAATATCTGGGACAGACATATTCATCCTGAGTGTTGACTCTGATGAAGGTTTCAACTGTACACATGGATTCAATAAAACCTTAAATAAATTGTGCTAAATGCCTTGCCCCAGTGTGTTATGTTAATTTTTAGTTTAACAAATTGTATTCTGTATCTTTTGGGTTTTTTTCTTCATTTGTCAAAATTGTGCTTCACTTATTACTTTTTTATATCTGACAAAATTTGTTTTTGTAAAGCTGTGTTCTTACTCCTTTAAAAAATACTAAATGGGAAATTATATTTTTCCAAGAGTAAATAAAGGCTTCACTTTAATTCAAAATTGCAAATCCAAAACATTTGAGAGATTTCACAAACTGGCCCAGCATGTTCTGTTGGCCTTGGAGGAATAAGATGATCCAGGGAGGATACACAGCTCATAGATCACAATCAGCATCTCTTGGCCACAGAAAGAAATACATAAGATCATCCTGCTCCACTCCCAGAAAACTTTTTAGGCCTAGATTTCCATCTCTAGTCTTGCCTACAAATGTGAGTTATTTTGGTGCTCACTCACCATGTAATAGCCACCTTACCCAATACAGAGATATAAAGATAAGACACAGACCAATTCACTGAGGTGTTAGCAGAGCACTTTGCCTGGCTGGCCCTCTGCTTTTCTGCCTAGCCAGCTGCTTCTCTTTCGTTAATACCCAGATCAAATGTCACATTCTCTGCGTAGCCTTATCTAATGCCTCCCCTTTATCCCCAAGAGGACTAGCCTCTTTCTCTTAACTCCTCCATGACTCTATTCATACCTGCAGTAACTTGATACATTTTGATGTATCTGCTTATGTTCACCTGGTTATATTAATAAAACTCATTTAAGCACAGGGACTTACTAAGATTTATTAGAGATAAGAAATACTCAAGAAATGGGTGTGAAAGATAGGAAGAGAGGCAACATCCCCTATAACATAACAATGAAAAGCTTAGACTATAGAGCCACATGGGTTCAAATTGCATCTATGCAACTTACTAGCTTTGTGATCTCACTTTAAATCTGAATGAGTTATTGAACTCTGTGCCGCAAATGGAGAATACTGATCTCTTAAGAGTTACTGCTTGGCAACTTTAAAGACCAACCTCTAGTGAATGAAAATAGGGGGAGAAAGCTTGGTTGTATTGCTCATTTCTATACTCTGCAATTAATCATTAAGACAATCTACCCTATAAACATAGAGGAAAAACAAGCTCAATGTACAGATTTTCTCAAATTTGATAAAGTATAATTATACCTTTGATAATATATTCATAATTCTCTTACCTCTACCAAAGGGACAAATTTCACTGAAATGTTCTCTTAAATGACTTTTCTCTGACTATAAAATTCAGCTTGTTAATTGTATCTTATCTATTAGAAAATAAGAAGAAAACACACATGATCCATAATTCTTCAACCCAATAGTTCTTCAAAAGCTATTGTAAAAATAGTTTTAAATGCTGTAGTTTTAAATAGTTTTAAAAATTGTAAGCAATTCTTAATATGGTTAAAATTGTTAAATTTTTCTTCTGTTCATAGTTTGGCTCATAATTCAATTTTACTAGGTACATTTTCATATAACATTGCTTAATAGAAATTTTTCAAGTTATTAAATATTCTTTGAAAACATAATTATCTACTTATATTTATTTAATATTCTCCCACTATTAGATATTTAGGCAATAGCAATTTTGACAATCATCTTTGCTGTAAGTTGTGCACATGTGCTTTTTACATGTTACATAACATACTTTATAGCATTTTCACCCAATTTCACTAGATCCTAAAAAATAGGTCAAATGGCACATCTTTATTTTGTAGAAGAAACAAGGGATCAGTGTTAAACAAGTTTCTTAGCAAATCACTGATGAAATGAAGACCATAAATTAAGGCATCTGACTCAGTTTATTGCTCTTTCCATCATATCACTTCATATGTAAAATTGAAGTAACAAACCTGAGTATAAAACGACCACTGGATGCATGTGTTTGTGAGCACTGATGATTTTGTCAAGTCACATATTCTTTCCCAATTCCCTTTATGATAAGTGAAAAAAATATGTGATACTGCCCTTAAGGAACCAGAGCCTCCGCCTTCTGCTCAAACCAGCACTGGACTGTTATCCACTGAACTAATTAGCTCATTTCTGCACAAGGAGGTTATGTGCACACTCGCAGCACTAAAAGCTCTACTGAGGCATGCAAAAGGGGAAACCTCTAGTGGACAGAAATTTGAGTGACATATCAGGTTTTTCAGCTTACCTGGAAGGAGATGTGACTAGAGATGGGGATGGATACTGATTTTTGCTCAGTAGTGAACAGGATAATCAAGGACTAGAAGAAACACACTGGAGCACTGATGATATAAGAGCCATCATGCCAAGATTTTGCTCCTCACTGTATCCCATGTACTAACAATGCTTAGCATATCACATACCCTCAAAAACATTTGTTTAAAGAAAGAAGAAATAAGACCTACTATGGGCTAGCACAATAAGATTACTATAGTTGCACATTTTAAAATAACTAAAAGAGTATAATTGGAGTGCTTGTAACACAAAGGATAAAAGCTTGAGGTGATGCATACCCCCATTGACCCTGATGTGATTATTACGTATTTATTACACGCCTGGATCAAAATGTCTCATGTAACCTACAAATATATATATCTACTTTGCACCCATAAAAATTAAAAATTAAAAAAAAAACAATAAAAAGAAGGAATATCAGAAAAAGATAGGCTATGCTTCTTAGAATTGCCCCAGAATTTGAGAATATTTGCACGTTTTATGAATTGTCATCCAAGGACATCCACTGCAGAAAAACAGATACTCTTTGGTAAGAATTTTATCCAAACTTGTTCCAGCCAGGCGTGGTACCTCACGCTTGTAATCCCCACACTTTGGGAGGCCGAGGCGGGTGGATCACGAGGTCAAGAGATCAAGACCATCCTGATCAACATGGTGAAACCCCGTCTCTACTAAAAATACAAAAAAAAAAATAACTGGGCATGGTGGTGCGCGCCTGTACTCCCAGCTACTCAGGAGGCTGAGGTGGTAGAATTGCTTGAACCCAGGAGGCGGAGGTTGCGGTGAGCCAAGATCGCGCCATTGCACTCCAGCCTGGGTAACAAGAGCAAAACTCCGTCTCAAAAAAAAAAAACTTTTTCCAACCAGCTTTGTCCCATAATTGCTTGAGGGCTTATTTAAAGTATCTATGAACTACTGGCTACAGTATCAGGGCTTGATGTATATACACACTCAACCATAATGATTTACCTTCCCCAGAGCTGTCCTGGAAATGAATAGATAACTTTTCACCTTGTCTTCCAACAGCAGAAATTAATCTTAAGCCTCCAACACGGCACCACTTCCTGCTAATTAATAACATCGGACCTATCCCCCAAAAAAGGGCTAGAAATTCTTCCTTACTGGAAGAGAACAAAAAGAGTTTTTCTGCCCTGCCTGATCAGGGCAGAGCATATAGAAGCTCAGCATCCATAGTCTTACTTTATATAATATTTTTTATGCCTAAATCCTTTCATTGTAGCCAAAGAAATCACTATACAGAAAGACAGTAAAGCAGTGGGTTTACATTTAAGGGATTCACTGGTCTTTTTATGTACCCCATTATTTGAAAGCAGCTGTACTTAAAGAATTGCATAATTTGTCTATTGAAGACTTAATTGTGGCACCAGCTGGAGAATGACTACTTGCAAACTTGGCACTGGCCTATCTAATGCCTATATGATATGGAATATGCTCTAAATCGGTGACTATATATGATGCCATTTTTTCCATACCCAGAAAGCAGGAATTTGGGAACCAACTGGTATTAGTAAGTGTGTGGTTTCTCACACTATTTTACCTAATGAGCCACTTCCAAGATTTTTGCTTTTCATCACTACGACTTTGGGCTCTTACGATTTAGAGGTATTCATTTCTAAAGAAAGAATGCTTCTATCATGGGAAGGACATACATACGAAAAGTTGAAACTTGTTTTCATTTCCTCTTGTCACTGAAACAACAGGAAAAAAAATAGGTTACTATATTGACTGAAGAGTTTTATCTTAATCACAAAAGGAAATAAGACAGACAATGGGACAAGCTTGTGTCTATATGCAAGGGATTATTTAGGGATACCCCAACACTTTTATGTCTAATAGTCAAATGGATTAGAAGCCTGAAGCATACTGGAAGGATGACCAACAAGTCATATCCCCTCAAGAATGAAGGGTTGAGTGACTCTTCATTCATTCAAGAAACTAACTAACTGAAGTACTAGTTGAGAGAAAACTGATTATTTAAAGCATAGCAGAGGAAGGAAGTTCTAGCTATCAATGATGGTTCAGTAGCTGGTAGCAGTAATAGACTTTATTCGTTAACTTTTCTTCCTCTCTCTCTTTTGTTTATATTTATGAATATTAATCTATTTTAAATTTCTCTTTCTATGCCTCTTATTTTTTATATTAAATGTATAATAAATTTCTCATTTAGTCCTTCATTTATAGAATGCCAAGGTAAACATCTGATTGAACCAAAAAAGAAAGAAACATTGCTCAGAGATGGACTCACAAGTAATAGCACATTTGTCTCTCTTTAGGTGAGAAGTTAAGCATTTACTCATTTGTACAATGGACACAGTGCATGACATGTAGGACAGTGTTTCTTTTTTATTATTTGGTAATATTTACATACACAGAATAAAGAAAGAGTATGATTATGTTTTATATTGTGAATTCACACTCAGCATTCATTCCAACATCTTTTCAGCATACCTCCCTCTACTTTAGAGGCTGGGAAGCTAAAAATGACTTTTCCAAGATGCCCTTGCAGTGTGTTTCAGGATACCTGAAGCTTGAGTGCCCCACCTTTGTTGCATGTAAGAATGTGGTGATTCAGATTTTCACATAGGAATCATGAAACCAAGTCATCTACTTTGCAGCACAAAATACTTAAGAAACTGTGTTTCTGTGTTATCTAGTAAGGCACCAAGCCAGGTGATCCTAAAGTGAAGACCCAGAAGATAAGCCTTCCCCATCAACTCAGCCTTCCCACTGAAATTGTGTATTTCTCCTTAAATCTGAATTGACTGTTAAAACATTTAAGAAAAATCTCTGATGGGAAAGCAGGAGGCCAAGACAAACAGAAAAGGGCCACATGTAACAAAAACTATGGCATTTAAAATTATCATTAATACCCTAAATAGATTAAAAAATATGTGACAGCTACAAAAGAATAAAAGGATGTAATCTAGAATAGCAAGTTTGAGAATAAATAAAAGCTTTTGGAAATTAAAAGTAAGAGAGCATAAATGGGGAAAAAATGTGGAAGGATCAAAGATAAAGCCACAGCAATGTCCTAAAGAGCAGAAGAAAGAACAAAACATGTAAAATAGGCATGAAAAATAAGAAAATTAAAGGAAAAATCCAAAGAACAGAAAGATCCAAGAAGAAAAATCCATGGAGGAAGTCATCAATGACATGCTTGCAACATTTTTTTCCAGAACTGAAGTACATAAAATTATGGCATAAATGGTCTACTAAGTGTCCAGCACAGCGTATGAAAATAGACCCACAGCACACAATGCCTTTGAAAATTTAAAACAGCAGGCAGAGAAAAGCTTCAGGAGAAAAAACAGTCTCAAATAGCCACATTAGAAGAATGAGAAGACAGGAAGTAGGTGTCTGAAAAATCAGAACATAGCAATAGAAGCATGTTATTTAGAGATAGGTAAATAAAAGGAATCTGAATTTAAAAGTGTGAACATGTTTTTCTCCCAAGAAACAGAAGAAAGAGGTCTAGAGGATCACAGCCTTGTAGAATATTTGCCACATTAAACTATTTCCATGCATAATTCTGATGAAATTAAAAACTAAAATAGAAAAAGAGAGAGCCAAAAACAAAATCCTTCTGCACATCTTCTCACATAATGCTTCTGTTAAAATACCACTTTTAGCATTTTTTCTCTATTTTCTAGCCTTCAACAATTCCCATTTAGAATTTGTATATCTCACATAAATCATTGAAAATGTGATTCCATGGCTGCTTCTCTTCAACCTAAAATCTTTATTCTACTCAGACAGTTCTTAGTAACAGTCTTATAATATAAGTATACATCTTTCATTATTCTCTCATCACAATATGAGTCAAATTCTCAATTTTCTCTTTTCTACCAATCTTGAGCACACATTTTTAGCTCCCTTCTTTAAATTATTCTGTATGTATATTCTAATGTGTTTTATATCACTTTCTAATTCTTATGTGTCAGTTCTATTCATGACTGCTGAGTAGACGTATGATACTCCTTATGTATCTGAATGGAATTTGAAAGTACACACACTATAAATTCCAAAGCATTGTTCATGAATCAGGAATGAATGAATACGTACATGCATCCATATATGCATACATGCAGGCGGGAAACTAATGAATGGTAAATAAATGTTCAATTTAAACTTGTTGAAATTTTAAAAACATGATACACATTTTTATGTTTAAGGAAAGAGTATGTTATCATCAAATTGCAATTTTCTGGAGTCTTTTCTCTGAACTGAGATATTCTTATGGATTTGTAACACTCACATTTTATGACTCCAAAGTCTTAAGAAATGAGGAATCAGTATCTAGTTGGAACCTCTAGAATTATCTTAATCCATAATAATCTTAAGAACCATAAAAATCTTAAGAATCCTATGACCATGGGTAATTTTAATAATATTTTCTAGATATTTTTCCAGTGGTAAAATTTACACTTGAGAAATCATTTCAAGTGCCATAACAAGTCATTTTCTAGCTGAAAAAGAAACATGAAAGCATCCACTGTTACAAGAGAAATGAGAGGCTAATATCTGATTGCTACAGTGCTCACCAAAGGGTCTTCTGGAGGGGCCACTTGCCAGAGTGAATAGTTTGCTTAGCCTTGATGACAAGTTGGTATCCTCTCCTTTATTATGCTCTTCCTTGGCCAAACCACAAACATCCAGGTAGTCTGAGCCAAAGACCATATCCTTCCCTCCACAACACAAACACACACAAAGAAGCTAAAATACCAATCCCTTCCTATGCTCTAAAATTATTTAAAATGTTCATTTATATTTTCTGTCATCGCTAGTTTATGTTATTTAAATAGGATGATAAAAATTAGGTCCTTGTATTTTAACCAGCAAAACTTCATCCAAATAAAATTCAAAGATAATTTTTTTAAGAGGGATAGTGGATTATTAACCACCTCTGAACTGGAGTTAATGGATATGAAGGAAGGCGTACACATAATGACAGCAGATTGGTAATAATGTACAGCCAGGTGAGGAAGATAACACACTTGGGCCACACCTGGAAAGCAGGATCTAGTATATGTGTAGTGCACCTCAGGGATGCAGCCCCTCCTCAGTCACTGAGTCACCATGGGGTCCCCTGTGAAAGTCACATGAACCAGAGACTCAGATTCTTTATGACAAAAATATATTTGATTATTTGAGAAATAATAATGACTATCATTTATCCTATCCACTTCTGTTAACTAAGAACTTTCCTAAGCAATGAATATTTTCTCTTGTCTAATTCTAACAGCAAACCTCTACGATTACTCTGATGAAAAAGAGGCTCAGAGAAGTTCAGTAATCTCCCCATATTCACACAGACACTAAGTGGAGGAGTTAGGATGTCTGCTCAGTTCCTTTTAATCCCATTCTATGTTATGAGTACAGAAAAAAATGGGTCAAAAACAGACTTTTAATTTCAAAAACACAAAACTATTAGGATGGGAGGAGCAGAATTTTCATATCTATTTTGCTAATAACAGAGATTGTATATAATGACAAGTAGAATTAAGATGACATCTCACAATATTTAACTTTTAGTTTAAAAACATTACATCAGAAATGCTTACCACAGAGCTTGGAGATCACTTAATACAATATTCTCATTGCATATGATTAAGATTCTAAGGCCCTCAGAGAAGGAGAGGAATTTCCTTAAGGGTACACAAAGCCAGGACTGGCCTGAAACCTAGCTGACCCGTCGGCAGTCTAGTGCTATTCTCTGCAGAGGGCAATGCATCTCTCTCCCTCTGACTTTTACACACACACACACACACACACACACACACACATTTCTACACACTCTGATAGTTCTAATATTCAGTATCTTTTGATTAGTAGAGAAATACTTCTCTTTTTAAAGCTGAGAGGAAGGAATAGCATGCCCATTTCTCTTTTTAATTTTCCACTGTTCACAGTACAACTGAGAGAATCTGACAGAGATTGGCACTGGCAGCACCCACTGCAATGGCACAGATCTGTCAAGGAAGGGAGGGATCAGAAAAGAGGCCAACATAAAAATATTTGTAATTTTCTGCTTCTGAATGGTGCTTCTATCATGCTGCTGATGAGATCCTACCCCTTCTCCCAGCCACTGGCCCATCCCATTTGTTCCCAATGCTATTACCTTAGTATATCTTTCATTCTGAATTTCTAAATCAAAAGATATGTTTGATGCTTACAGCATTTTTGCTGAGCCAAATACAAAAATAGAGAGTTAAGGTTAGAGAAGGAGGAAGAAAAGTGAAACTTTTTGTTCATGCTAACAACAAAACCACTTACTGCTTTCAGCCAGTATCATTCTCTGTTCACAATCTATGTAGGAATATGAATTCACTACTGCAATAGAGCATTCCCTGGGGGGAAACTCAGCAGTCACAATAGCCAAACAGCTCAGAAAGTTAACTTACAGTGAACAAAAAGAAAAGAATGCTTATGTCAGCCCAAACTGCCAAAGTAGTGGCACATCAGACCATAGACTCAGAGAAATCAGTCTGAGACCTGGAAGGCATTTTAGATAACAACTCCAGTCCCCATATTTTCAACACAGGGAAACCAAGGCTGACAAAGGTTAAATGCTTGTTCCAAAACCACACAAGGTTCAAGCCAGAAAGAGAACCAAGGTTTCAAAATCCCACTCTGCTATTATTCCAATAGAATGATATGTCATATTAGGTTCCACTGCTCAGTCCTTTCATGCTGACGCTGAGGAGGAGGACTACCATGCCTACACCTAGAGTTTCTCACTGCAAGGTGAGAAACAGAGTCTCTTAAGCTAGGCAGGAGATACCGTTCATTAACAAGAAGTGGGACTCTTTGTTTCCTGTGGCCTTGGGATGGCAGGGACCAGAAGTACACACTATTGGTGAGGCACATGAATGGCAAGGGAAGTTGACACAACTGTTAAAAAAAACATCCCCTGTCCTTCTGAGATTCTGGAAAAATTAGGGACATGATAATAACCCACAACAGGTGCCACACACACTTAGAAAGCTACTGCTAGAACAGAAAAATGAATACATTTTTACATAATTCATGTATTCACGTACCATTTGCCAGGAACTATGCTGTGCAATTTTACATTGTTTTACATTTTTACATTGTTTAAAATTGCCAACATTCTTGAGAGGTAGGAATAATTATCTCTGTCACAGTGAACACAGTAGGCTGTCTACATTTTCCTTTGTCTTTTTAACAAAACATTTCTCAGTACCCACAAAAATTTTCCTACAGTGAGAACTCTAAATCCAAACTTTCTAGAAATAAATAATACAAATATTATAAAAGTCTTCCATTAATAGAAAATAAAATGATCCAACTAACACATTTATGAATCTAGCATAACCTTGATATCAAAGCCTAATATTTACAGTGCTGGAAAAGAAAAATACAGGCTGTTATAAAGATGCGAAATTCCTGAAATATTAGCAAAACAAATTCAGCAATGTGTAAAAAGATAGTAAGCTCATGACTAAATAAAATTATCATAGGAGAAGATAATTCTAATTTTAAGCAAGGTTGATTTAAGAGTAGAAATCAAATCAATTAATTAACCAATTAATATTAATTAAAGAATTAATCTATAAAAAGACATGATTTTTAATGGGGGCAAAGAAATTAGGGAATTCAACATCTATTATTGATTTATACTTTAACAACTCTTAGCAGCCCAGAAATAAAAGAGAATTTCTTTTTTATCTACATACACACACACACACACACACACACACACACTCAAAATGATGAATTATTAAAATCTATTCTTTTGGGACTGAAAACAAGAAAGGAATGGTCTTCAGGTCAAGAACTTGAGGTCCTAGCCAGTGGAGATTAACAAGAAAAAAAATGATCCAAGAATTTAAAAGGAAATAATTATCACTATTATCATCAAAAAATGATATGATTGTGTACCCTGTAAGTATAGAAGACTTTATAACAAATTATTAGAATATATCAGAAAATTTTAAGCAAATTTGCTGGTTATGAGATTAATATTTTTTATCTGGCCCGGTGTCTCAGGCCTATAATCCCAGCACTTTGGAAGGCCAAGGAAGGTGGATCACTAGGTCAGGAGTTCAAGACCAGTCTGGCCAAGATGGTGAAACCCTGTCTATACTAAAAATACAAAAATTAGCCAGGCATGGTGGCAGGTGCCTGTAATCCCAGCTACTTGGGAGGCTGAGGCAGGATATTCGCTTGAACCCAGGCAGCAGAGGTTGCAGTGAGCCAAGATCACGTCTCTGCACTCCAGCCTGGGAGACAGAGCGAGACTCTGTCTCAAAAAACAATTATTTTTTTTACTTATGTCATTATCATATACTGACCACAAAGAGAAATCAAAATGTTAAGAAAGCTACTATTTCTCTACCAACTGTTAGAGAATCACCAAAACTATGAAGTACATAGAAACTAATTTAACAAAGATGCATATGACCATTATGGAGAAAATTATAAAGCTTTACGAAAAAAACCCACCAAATGAGACCTAACTATATAAGCAGGTATAGTATATTCATGGATTGAAAGACAACATTTTAAAGGATGTAAATTCTCACAAAATCAAGATGTAAGTATAATGTCCTGTTGATAATATCAGAATACTTTTTAAGACATTTAGTAAGTTGAACCTAAATTTAAAACAAATATTCCAAAGGGCCAAGGAAAGGCACAATACCCCTGAAGAAAAATAAGGCAGGAGGACTTTCCCTACCAGATATCATGTTTTATTATAAAGCTGTCATAATGATGACAAGGTACTATTGGTTTTGGATAGATCAGTGGAACAGGTTCATGTGTGTGGAAAGACCTACACATAAAATGGACAGAATAGATGTAATAGAGGTGCTATTGCAAATCTGCAAAATGGAATAACTTTTTCCAGAAAATTGTACTGGGGCTGCTACTAACCTAAAAATATGGAGGCATGTAGATTATTTTACACACTTTCTTATATTTAAAAAAGCTGAAAGATAAGCTATGAAATACACCAAAAAATAACCCATAGAAGAGTGATGGAATAGAGTAATGTGTCAGAAATAGATGACAGACTTCTCTCAATATCCATTATTTTTTAGATTTGAGACTCTCAATGTTTTATCTGATTCTAAAACCAAAAATAAACAAAAAAAAAAAAAAAAGAAAGAAACACAAACGTAACAGTATTGCTAGTTGCTGACAAAACCACTGTGTAGGGAAGAATTAATTTTACCAAAGAGAAAGCTTGCCTGTGCTCTCAGCTACTGAGAGACGATGTCTCGCCCTCCTGCAATTGGTTGTCTAATAGGAGAGTCTTTGCCTGGGGGCTTTGGCCACTGGACAGTCTAACAATGAGATCTGTTATGGAAACTGTGCATCATGACACATCAGTTCTAACCTTCCGAGTAACTTGACACTGTGAAAGCATCAGTCTGTCCTCCAGGAGACTGAGCTACAAAAGCAGTTTGTGATCCAGCCCCAGTAAAAACTCTAGACACCAAAGGCTCAGGTGAGCTTCCCTGGTGGACAATATCCTTTGAGTATTCTCCCACATCACAGCAAGGAAGGTGTAATGACATCTAGGACATCATGGAGAGGGAACAGCCAGAAACTTTGGGCTGGACCTTCCCAGACTTCAATTTATATGTCATTCCATTTTAGTGATTCTAATTTGTATCATTTCACTGTAATAAATCTCTTATCATAAATATTGAGTTTATTTGAGTTCTGTGAGTCATTCTAATGAATTATTAAACCCGAAAGCAGTGTTGGGAATCTCTGAGTTTGTAGCCAGCTTAACTGAAATGAGGGTGGCCTTGAGAACCCCTGAAATGGTGGCCAGTGATAGAAGTAAGGGCAGTATTGTGGAAACTGTTTCCTCAGACTTGGCAGTTAAAACATCTATGTAACCACATAGAGCTAAACTATTTCAAATGACTAAAATAGTCATTATCACTAGGAGATTTTTTAAAATAAAAATAAAAATAATCTGTATTTAGCAAATTGTAATATTGGTTGTAGCATTGGTTTATAAGAACTTCCAAGATATGGCCCATTCATTGGAGGCCTTATTTTATGTAGGCATGAGGCTGTATCCAAAGTCTTACCATAATAAACTATGTCAGCCTGGCTATGTTCCAAGAGATCAATTTATGTATAAAATATGTTTCATGACATTTATCCAGATGTTTTAATAACACAAAAATTTAATGATAATAATAACAATGATAGATAAGGTTTTTGCAGCATTCGATATGTGCCTGGCGTTACCTGCTTTACATACATTATCACATTTAATTCTCACCAAAATCTTATACTATTAATCCACTTAAGATTGTCTTATTATAGCATTACTCATTAATTTCCTTGAGCTGACAGCACTTTATAAAACAGAATAACCAAAACTGGTGCCACAGGTCACAATGTCAAGCTTCTTAGAAAAGCATTGAATTGCAGTTCTAACACATGCCAAGTACTACTATTGCTCTTCTAAAGGATCTTTTTCTATACAGTGAAAAATGAGAAAAAATTACATAAACAGACATTAAAAGCAGAATAAATGTAGTACATTCTGATGGCAAGGTCTCAGTGTCTCCATTACCCTTTTCTTCTCTTTACCCCAGTCACCCCATATCATGAGAGTGAGAAATGGCTCACCATGTGAGGCCAAACAGCAATTAGCTTCTCAGCATGCTTCTGGAAACAACGACTTTTGGAAGCAAAGACTTTGTCCACTTTAAGTGTCTTCATTTCTGAAATATCACTTTTTCCTTCCATAACTTCTATTTTTTTTATAGTGGATTATTTCAATGTCTTGATCAACAGTAAAAAAAAAAAAATGTCAGAAATGGTAGAAAATGCATATAAATGCAACTTATCAGGGCCTGAAAACAGCATATGGGATCTTTGGGATTCTAATCTAAACTTTATCTTTGAGATAACCTAATTTAACATGTACATTTTACAAATATATACAGATGTTCCTCAACTTATGATAGGGTTGTGTCCTGATAAACCCATCTTGTGCTGAAAATAGCATAGATAAAAAATACATTAAATACACCTAACCTACCGAACACCATACACTAGCCTAATCTACCTTAAACTTGCTCAGAACACTTATATTAGCTGGAAGTTAGGCAGGATCATCTAATATAAAGCCTATTTTATAACAAAGTGTTGAGTATCTCATGTAGTTTATCAAATACTGTACTGAAAGTGAAAAAAAGAACAGTTGCATGTGTACTCAAAGCACAGTTTTTATTGCTTTAACATCATCATTAAGTTGAAAAATTCTAAGTCAAATCGTCGTAAGTCAGGGACTATCTGTATAAATATACAAATGTATACACACCCAGATGATTCACTCTCCATCTCTTTGGGTGACAATTTCTCATTATCTCCTCTCTCTTTAAACCTTAAACACCACTTCTACTTTTTGTTATTCTTAGCTGATTAAGTAGATTCTTAATTCATTGGAAAATAGAAGCAATGAGAATATAATGTCCCCATATTTCCTACCATCAAATGTACTTACCTATCTGAATCTACCTATGTGCTGTGCATAGCCTCCTGTTCTAGTGGGTTAAGTCTGTTCTATTTAATGCCGACCCCTCAACTGAGCTAGGTCCCATCCCCTCTCATTTACTTCGGGACTTTGCACATGCAATTGTTTTCCTCTTTTCTGCACCATCCATTTTTCTCTCTCCTGGATGATGCTCCTCTGCACACCAGATGGACTAATCTTTTAAAAATATTTAGTAGTTTACTTTCCTGTTCTCTACCAAATTACGGTTTATTACACCTAAAATAAGACCTAAAGACAACACAGCCTCTACACAACACCTATCAATATTCTGCCTTCTTTATTCTATTCCTCATACCCGAAGCTAATTCTCACCCTGAGGCTTCACTCATTCTTCAGATCATTTCTTCTGAATTTGTTTCCCTTCCTTCTTTCATGCAATCATTATTCAAAGAGTTACCTCCTCAAAATGAGCTGCCTTGAACCCCTTATATAAAGTAGCATCCAGCTATGAGCTTTTACCACTCTACTCAATAATTTTTCATAGCATTTATCATTTCTTGACATTATTTAACCTACTGATTTACTTATTTATTGTCTGACACTCATGCTAAAATGTCATTTAAGGATTGAGAATTTACATTTAAGGATAGAGAAATTACATTACAACCTAATGTGTAATTTAGGCTGTAATGTAATTTCTCTATCCTTAAATGTAAATTCTCAGTATACACACAGAGCAGACACTGAATATTTGCTATCACAATGAACATTAAACGTGTGCATACAGTGTTTCATTGTTATCATTTAAGAACAAATTCAATGATATATAAACAATATTCCATGGATATTCTATAAACAATTCTTTTTTTTTTTTTTTTTTTTTTTTTTTGAGATGGAGTTTCACTCTTGTTACCCAGGCTGGAGTGCAATGATGCGATCTTGGCTCACTGCAACCTCCTGGGTTCAGGCAATTTTTCTGCCTCAGCCTCCCAAGTAGCTGGGATTACAGGCACGCACCACCATGCCCAGCTAATTTTTTTTTTTTTGTATTTTTAGTAGAGACGGGGTTTCACCATGTTGACCAGGATGGTCTTGATCTCTTGACCTCGTGATCCACCTGCCTTGGCCTCCCAAAGTGCTGGGATTACAGGCGTGAGCCACCGCACCTGGCCTAACAATTCTAGTAGTATATGTAAGCATACACTGAGAGAATGTACAAGTTCTTTCCATTAAAATATATAACTCTTCACATTTAAAAATGAGGCCACAAAACTCATGTCTTGTTATTTTTAAAATCTCCTCTACCATGCCAATATGGGGCATTTGGTTTCTATTTAATAAAAAGACTGACAATAAGAAATAAAAATATATAATATTTATATGCATCATTTAGTTTGTTCATGACTAGCTCCTATAGCTTAGATGAAAATTATCTGCTTAAAAGACAATTAGTTAATAAAAATTAAAGCAAAATATGATTCCTTTGTATTGTTTCATTAAATAGTTATATGAATTGAAGAACTAGAAGCTGTTTCTAGTCCCTTCCACTTATAACATTCTATGAAACTAGGAATTTTTTTTACAGCACACACAAATTACCTAAAGTCATTCAATTATCACTAACAAAAATGAGAAATGATAAAATAGTGACCTGTTGATTCTTTATCTGTTCGAGTTGCTAAAAATGGACTAGAAAACTCCTACTTAACTTTAGAAAGAAAAGAAAGGCTAAGGCTTCATTCCAACAGCCAACCAGCATTGAATTTACAATCAGTTTAGCAAGAGGGTGGTTAATATTGTCATTTTGTTATTTCAGAAAATCCTGAAGTAAAGCTACAAGAGATCATCACATTTTCAGTTCTGTTTGTCTCTTTTCTTATTCTCTATCTCTGCAGTGATTTGCCTAAGTGTTGGCTGTGATGTCACAGGATTTCTATACTGCTGTACATCTCACACTCCCTCCAACACTACTTTTCCAAATTGATGTATGTCTTTTATATTTAGAACTTTGCCAAAACATGTATTACTCATACCCTCCTGGTCTGATGATTGAAAACTAAAGAAAGGAACTTATCCAGGGATCTGAGCCATGTTTTCCTCCCCTGTAATAAACACAAGCACTTGTCTGTAAGAAAAAACAGCACCCTTTGGCCTTAATGTTGACTTGAACTTCAGTCAGATCAAGTTGGACCAGAGTGCCAAAATTGCATGGTCACATGCTTCTGCAAGCACCAGTTTAAAGTTTCTCCAATAAATTTTGAGTACAAAGAAGGAAGGGTAAGAGGCATAAAACATAGTGGTCTACCAAAAGTAGAAGTTCCTTTGAAGTCTTATGATGTACTTTAAAAATGAATTTGAATTGACACTCTAACAAAAATAAATGTTGAAATATAATGTTTTAATTATCATAAAAACAATTGCTAGTTTTCTTTACAGTTGATGGTAAAATTATGTATGAGTCTATCAGTTTAGGATAGCTGGGCTGAGATGAAGCAAGCTGGTCTAGCCTCTAAGCACCGCTTCTTTTTTGACTGACCATCACACTGCTTCGAGATCCTTGACTCACATAAATGTGTAAATACATATGGCAACACTTTTTTCATGATTTTTTAGATATTTCAGGAAAAATCACTGCAGTGCTATGGCCAGAATGCTGCCAAAGAGATGACAGAGTGCTTGATACCCATAGAGGAATTTAAATAGTGGTATCTTACTATCAGGTAAGCTCATGTGTATCTTATTATGAAATTGAAATTTCTGTTGTACATTATGTTCTATCTCAAATAAATGTTAATCAAAGCCCTTTTCCAGTAAATAAAAAATACTTATAATTATGTTCTAATAATTGATGCAGATTCTTAATTTTTATTAGTTATAAGTGAATTAAAGCCCCATAAAACCCATAGTCCCTACATCAAGTTTCTCAACTCTCAAATTTCAGTTCAGTTCAACTATGTCAACTAATGTAAAACCATATGGAGTTCTACCATATTGATATGGATTGAAAGAGTCAGTGTGTATGTGTGTATTCCTTGATTATATATATTTGTTTGGATCCCTGCAGGCCTGATGAAAAATCACACACTTGTATAGCAATATTTGTTATTTTGAAGATAAGTCTTACTGGCATTGGCCAATCATATCAGCATAATTATTTTGCCATAGTGTTTCAACCTGCTAACCTGTTCATGATGATAATCCTGCAGTGTCTAATGGCACTGGACACCTCCATACCACAGAACTACATTTTAATTAACTGCAGAAATGTTTTCTTCACTGAGTTTCTACTTTTGCTTTTGCGTGCATGCAATAAAGCCTGTTGAAGAGTTTAGAAAATCAGAACACCTGTTTATGATCTCCCGTGAAAGTAAGCCTAAGAAAAACGCATCATTTTCACTGTGACATCTAGTATGCTCAGAACATCCCTGGGCTGTGCATGCAGCAGCTGGAGAAGCACTGTCTGGATGATCCATGGCTCCCCTCAAAAGAGTGCTCATCTGTATCCCCCAAACCTTCAAAAAACCAAAGGTTCTAAAAGTCTTGTATGGATAACTGGAAAGTATATTTACAATCTGTCTTTCAGGTATATTTCTTTATTTTATTCGTCTGGAAAAGTACAGAAAATCACCTTAAGCAGTGTCAGTTGAAAATCAAATGAGGAAGGATCTTATTAATCTTCCCCACTCCTTATCAACTCTTCCACTGTTTCCTAGGGAACAGCTTTTTGCAAATCTAATGAGCTTATTTATTAGAAATTAACAGGATTTAAGATTTAATAAAAATACTGAACACATATAAATCTTTTGAAATATTCTCTATAACCACTTTCAGTGGATTTTTGTCAGTTTACCATTATCTTGAAGTTTCTGTGTCCTGTTGGGTTTTTTTGTTTGTTTGTTTGTTTTCCAGAGACAGGGTCTTGCTGTGTCACATGGGCTGGAGTGCAGTTATGGCTCACTGCAGCTTCAAATTTCTGGGCTAAGTCAATCCTCCAGCCTCACCCTTCCCTATTTTGAGTTCTATGGCAGATGTTATTATTAAGATGATCAACAGAAGCATTCACACCCAATAAACCCTCCCCAAGAAGTCCAGATCATGTGTGAGAGCACATGTTGAGCACAAGACTTCATATGTAGATGCTTGACAGCTAGGGATAACTGTGGTAGTGGCTGGACATGGTGTCTTATGCCTGTAATCCAAGCACTTTGAGGGGCTGAGGTTGGAGAACTGCTTGAGCCCAGGAGTTCAAGACCAGTCTGGGCAACATAGCAAGACCCCGTCTTCACAAAAACTTAAAAAATTAGCTGAGTGCAGTAGTATATGCCTGGAATCCAAGATACTCAGGAGGCTGAGGCAGGAGGATTGACTTAGCCCAGAAATTTGAAGCTGCAGTGAGCCATAACTGCACTCCAGCCCATGTGACAGAGTAAGACCCTGTCTCTGGAAAACAAACAAACAAAAAAACCAATAGGACACAGAAACTTCAAGATAATGATAAACTGACAAAAATCCACTGAAAGTGGTGATAGAAATATTCCAATAGATTTATATGTGTTCTGTATTTTTATTAAATCTTAAATCCTGTTAATATCTAATAAAGAAGCTCATTAGATTTGCAAAAAGCTGTGATCATGAAATAAAATAAAGTTTTATTATGAGGAAATATAATAATTTAAATTAAGATAAAATGTTATTTAAAATAGAATCTTAGGGAACCACAGTAATGCACAGATAGGAATTGTTTGCAATTAGGATATTGTTTATTTGTATACAAAACACTTGAGGGTACTTAGAAATTACTCCTTCTCTGTTAAAATCTATCTAATTTGTTTACACTGTTAATTTAGATTTCCTATGGAGGAAAAGAAGATCTGGAGTATTTTCTTGGTTTTTCACTTGTTGGTTAAATAATATTTTGTCTTCTTCCTTCCTTCCCCTTTTAATACATGGCCTCTGAAATAATAAGACTTACTAAACTGAGAATTAGAGATCCCTTGTTATGAGTTGAATTATATTCCACTCTTCCCTCCTCAAATTTGTACATTGAAAGTTCTAATATCTAGTACTCAGAATTTGACCTTGTTTGGAGAAAGTACATTTATAGAGTAATCACATTAAAATGAAGTCATTAGGTGAGCCCTCATCCACAATGACTGATGCCTCAATGAAAAGGAGAAATTTGGAGGGTGGGGCATGTCCCTACCTGGTACGTGCAGCCGGCTCTGAGGGTCGGGGACTTGAACCCCTCATTGCTCCCATTCGGATCCTGTGCTTACCACATCCCTCCTGCAACCCACGGTCCACGAGAACCCCGCCAGACTGAGGGGCACCGTGGGTTGTCGATGCGGATCTGAGCAATGGTTCCCACCTGGTGCCACAAGTTATTGGCACAGACCTGCACAGAAGTTTGGACCAAGCCAGCGGGAGGGAACCACCCATCCCACAGAAAGAGGCAGAGTTGAAAGCAGGGAAACAGGCCATAGGCCTGGCAGGCCCCACCCCCACAAAACTCAAACGAACGCCCTCGCACTAGAGAACTTGGCAGTGAATACATCAGTTTGACCCCAACCAGGAAGAGTGAGCTCAGGGAAGGAGAGGTGCCACTGGGAAGGTGGGGCTAATCTCACCTGCCAACAAACTGCAGGGAAGACCCCCCCACCACGCAACCTGACTGAATCCAAGGCAGCCCAGCAGCGCTTCTACAGGCCAAAAAAGATACGGCCGCAACAGCAACAGAAAGGACATACATACAGACATTCCTTCCAAAATCAACAACTTAAAAGATCAAAGGGAGATAAATATATGAAGATGAAAAGGAACTACTGCATAAAGAATGAAACCATCAAAGATCAGAACACCTCTTCCCCTCCCAGGGATCACAACTCCTCATCATCAGGGGAACAAAACAAGACAGAAAATGAGTTTGACAAATTCACAGAAGCAGGCTTCAGAAGGTGGGTAATAACAGACTTTTCTGAGTTAAAAGACCATGTTCTAACCCAATGCAAAGACACCAAGAACCTTGAGAAAAGGTTAGATGAAATGCTAACTAGAATAACCAGCTTAGAGAAGAACATAAACGACTTGATGGAGCTGAAAAACACAACACAAGAACTTCGCGAGGCATACACAATAGATTAAGCAGAAGAACAGATATCAGAGATAGAAGATTCAATCAACGAAATAAAATGAGAAGGCAAGATTAGAGAAAAAAGAGTGAAAAGAAATAAACAAAGCCTCCAAGAACTATGAGATTATGTGAAAAAAAACTAATCTATGCTTGATCACTGTACCTGAATGTGACAGGGAGAATGAATCCAAGCTGGAAAACACTCTTCAGCATATTATCCAAGAGAACTTCCACAACCTAACAAGGCAGGTCAACATTCAAATCCAGGAAATACCGAGAACACCAAAAGATAGTCCTCAAAAAGAGCAACCCCAAGGCACATAATCATCAGATTCACCAGGGTTGAAATGAAAGAAAAAATCCTAAGGGCAGCCAGAGAGAAAGGTCAAGTCACCCACAAAGGAAATATCATCGGACTCACAGTGGATCTCTCTGTAGAAACCCTACAAGCTAGAAGGAAGAGGAGGCCCAGTATTCAACATCCTTAAAGAAAAGAACTTTCAACCCAGAATTTCGTATCTTGCCAAACTACGCTTTATAAGTGAAGGAGAAAGAAAATCCTTTATGGACAGCAATTACTGAGAGATTTGGTCACTACAAGTCCTACCTTACAAGAGCTCCTGAAGGAAGTACTAAACATGGAAGGAACAACCAGTACCAGCCACTGCAAAAATGTACCAAATGGTAAAGAACAATGATGCAATCAAGAAACTGTATAAACTAACAGGCAAAACAACCAGCCAGTAATAAAATGCAGGATCAAATTCAAACATAACAATGTTAATGCTAATATTGTTATGTTTGAATTTGATCCTGCCATTTTGAATTTAACAAGAAGAGCTAACTATCCTAAATATATATGTAAATGGCCTAAATGACCCAATCAAAAGACACAGACTGGCAAATTGGATAAAAAGTCAAGACCCATGAGTGTGCTGTATTCAGGACATCCATCTCACATGCAAAGACACATAAACTCAAAATAAAGGGATGGAAAAAGATTTACCAAGCAAATGGAGAGCAAAAAAAAAGCAGGAGTTGCAATCCTAGTCTCTGATAAAATGGACTTTAAACCAACAAAGATCAAAAGAATAAAGAAGGGCATTACATAATGGTAAAAGGATCAATGCAACAAGAAGAGGTAACTATCCTAAATATATATGCACCCAATGCAGGAGCACCCAGATACATAAGGCAAGTTCTTAACGACTTAAAAAGAGATTAGACTCCCACACAATAATAGTGGGATACTTTAACATTCCACTGACAATATTGGACAGATCAATGAGACAAAAAGTCAAAAAGGATATCCAAGACTTGAATGCAGATCTGTACCAAACATACCTAATAGATGTTTACAGAACACTCCACCCTAAAGCCACAGAATATACTTTCTTCTCAGCACCACATGGCACTTACTCTAAAATTGACCACATAATTGGAATTAAATCACTCCTCAGCAAATGCAAAAGAAGGGAAATCATAACAAACACACACTCTCAGACCACAATGCAATCAAATTAGAACTCAGGATTAAGAAAAGCACTCAACAGCACAATCACAAGGAAACTGAACAACTTACTCCTGAACAATGAATGGATAAACAATGAAATGAAGGCAGAAATAAAAATGTTCTCCGAAACAAACAAGAATGAAGACACAACATATCAAAATCTATGGGACACATTTAAAGCGGTGTCTAGAGGGAAATTTATAGCAATAAATGCACACATGAGAAACAAGAAAAGATCAAATTGAAACCTTATCTTCAAAATTGAAAAAGCTAGAGGAGGAAGATAAAAAAATCTCAAAATCTAGCAGAAGACAAAAAATAGCTAAGATCAGAGCAGAACTGAAGGAGATAGAGACATAAAAAACCCTTCAAAAAAATCAATAAATACAGGAGCTAGTTTTTGGAAAAGATCAACAAAATAGACCACTAGCTAGACTAATAAAAAAGAAAAGAGATAAGAATCTAATAGATGCAATAAAAAATGATAAAGGTGAGATTACTACTGATTTCTCAGAAATACAAACCACCATCAGAGATTACCACAAACAACTCTATGCACATAGACCAGCAAATCTGGAAGAAATGGATAAATTCCTGGATCCTTGTACACTCCCAAGACTTAGCCAGAAAGAAGTTGAAACCCTGAATAGACCAATAACAAGGCCTGAAGTTGAGGCAGCAATTAATAGCCTATCAACCAAAAAAACTCCAGGTCCAAACAGGCTCACAGCTGAAATCTACCAGACATACAAAAAGGAGCTGTTACCATTCCTGTTGAAACTATTCCAAACAATACAAAAAGAGGGAATCCTCCCTAACTCTTTCTACAAGACCAACATTATTGTTATACCAAAACTTGGCAGAGACACAACTAAAAAAGAAAACTACAGACCAATATCCATGACGAACATTGATGCAAAAGTCTTCAATAAGATACTGGCAAACCAAATCCAACGGCACATCAAAAAGCTTATCCACCACCATCAAGTAGGCTTCATCCCAGGGATGTAAGGCTGGATCAACATATGCAAATCTATAAACATAATCCACTACATAAACAGAACCAAAGACAAAAACCACATGATTATTTCAATAGATGCAGAGAAGGCCTTCAACAAAATTCAACAGCTCTTTATGCTAAAAACTCTCAATAAACTACATATTGATGGACCATATCTCAAAACAATAAAAGCTATTTATGACAAACCCACAGCGAATATCATACTGAATGGGCCAAAACTAGAAGCATTCCCTTTAAAATGTGGCACCAGACAAGGATGTTCTCTCTCTCACCAGTTCTATTCAATATAGTATTGGAAGTTCTAGCCAGAGCAATCACACAAGAAAAAGAAATAAATGGTATTCAATTAGGAAAAGAAGAAGCCATATTGTCCCTATTTGCAGACGACATGATCATATATTTAGAAGACCCCATCATCTCAGCCCAAAACCTCCTTAGGTTGATAAGCAACTTCAGCAAAGTCTCAGTATACAAAATCATTGTGCAGAAATCACAAGCATTCCTATATACCAACAAAAGACAGAGAGCCAAATCATGAGTGAACTGCCATTCACAATTGCTACAAAGAGAATAAAATACCTAGGAATATAACTAACAAAGGATGTAAAGGACCTTTTCAAGGAGAATTATAAACCACTGCTCAAAGAAATAAGAGAGGACATAAACAGTTGGAAAAACATTCCATGTTCATGGTTAGGAAGAATCTATATTGTGAAAATGGCCATACTGCCCAAAGTAATTTATAGATTCAATGCTATCCCAAACAAGCTACCAATGACCTTCTTCACAAAACTGGAATAAAAACACTTTAAACTTCATATGGAACCAAAAGACAGCCCACATAGTTAAGACAATCCTAAGCAAAAAGAACAAAGCTGGAGGCATCATGCCACCTGACTTCAAACTATGCTACAAGGCTACAGTAATAAAAACAGCATGGTACTGGTACCAAAACAGAGATATAGACCAATGGAACAGAACAGAGACCTCAAAAACAATGCCACACATCTACAACCATCTGATCTTTGACAAACCTGACAAAAACAAGCAATGAGGAAAGGACTCCTCGTTTAATAAATGGTGTTGGGAAACTGATAGCCATATGCAGGAAGCTGAAACTGGAACCCTTCCTTATACAAAAATTAACTCCAGATGGAATAAAGATTTAAACATAAGAACTAACACCATAAAAACCCTAGAAGAAAACCTAGGTAACACCATTCAGGACATAGGCACAGGCAAGGACTTCATGACTAAAACACCAAAAGCAATGACAACAAAAGCCAAAATAGACAATTGGGATCCAATTAAACTCCAGAGCTTCTGAACAACAAAAGAAACAATCATTATCATGAACCAGCAACCAAGAGAATGGGAAAAAATTTTTGCAATCTACCTATCTGACAAAGGGCTGATATCCAGAATCTACAAAGAACTAAACCAGATTTACAAGAAAAAAAACTAACAAACCCATTCAAAAGTAGGTGAAGGATACGAACAGACACTTCTCAAAAGAAGACATATATGAGGCCAACAAACATATGAAAAAAATGCTCATTTATCACTGGTCATTAGAGAAATGCTAATCAAAACCACACTGAGATTACCATCTCACTCCAGTTAGAATGGTGATCATTAAAAAATCTGGAGACAATAGATGCTGGAGAGGATGTGTAGAAATAGGAATGCTTTCCACTGTTGGTGGGAGTATAAATTAGTTTAACCATTGTGGAAGACAGTGTGGTGATTCCTCAAGGACCTAGAAATAGAAATTCCATTTGACCCAGCAATCCCATTACTGGGTATATATCCTAAGGATTATAAATTGTTCTATTATAAGGACACATGCACACGAATGTTCACTGCTGCACTGTTTACAATAGTAAAGGCTTGGAACCAACCCAAATGTCCATTGATAACAGACTGGATAAAGAAAATGTGGCATATATACACCATGGGATACTATGTGGCCATTAAAAATTATGAGTTTGTGTCCTTTATAGAGAAATGGACCAATCTAAAAATCATCATTCTCAGTAAACAGACACATGAACAGGAAACCAAACACTGCATGTTTTCACTCACAGGCAGATGATGAACAATGAGAACACATGGACACAGGGAAGAGAACAACACTTACTAGGCTAGGTCAGGGGATGGGGAGGGGATGGGAATGGAAGGGCAGCAGTGGGATGGGGAGGATGGGAAGAAACACCGGGAGAAATGCCTGACGTATGTGACGGGGGGTGGTGGTGGGTGGGGATGGAGACAGCAAACCACCATGGCACGTATGCAGGTTGCAGAATGTGCACATGTAACCCAGAGCCCAAAGTACAATACAAATAAATAAATAAATAAATAATAAAATAAAATCCAACAACACCACCAAAATGACAGTTATTATACTAGCATCCTCCCCACCCCCTCATCCCCCCCAAAAAAGGAGAAATTTGGGTACAAACAGGCAGCAAAGGGAAACTCCATGTAAAATTCAGAGAGGAGATGGGTGATATGCCTATAAGTCAAGGAACACCAAAGATTGTCATCAAACCATCAGAGGCCAAGAAGGCAGGGAACAGATTCTTTCTCACAGCCCTTAGAAGGGACCAACCCTGATGAAATCTTGATCTCAGACTTCTTGGCTTTAGTACTGCGAGACAATAAATTTCTATTGTTAAAGCCACCCAGTGTGTGTTAATTCATTATGACCGCCCTAGCAAACTAATACAGCTCCCCAGTGGGTTCTCCTTCCTATCTCCTTAGAGCAGTGAGCTTGGGAAAGTAAGTACTAGATTAGGCATCTAGAGTTCTGTGTTGTGAATCCAGTTTCATCAGTGACTAACTACAAAAACTTGGATATATACCTAATTGTTCCAGACCTCAGTTTCTTTGTCTGTAAAATAATGGTACCATACAATCCAAAAATTCTAAAGTGCATAAACTGGCACAGATTTCTTTGAAGAGAGCATTAGTAGGTTCAACTGTGTTTTATTTGTTATGCAGAAATACAGGCTTACAAAACAACGAGTTCATCAATGAATATGCATATTGCAAAAGTTTCTTTGTATTAAAGCTAAATTGAATACAACTTTTTTTACTGATGAGGATTCTATCTCTTTTAAGTATGTTATTTATTGAAATTTAATTCACATGTATCTTTTCCAAGTTATCTGTTATAGTGAGTGAGATATGCTTATGGTAGTAAAATTCATTTCCATTGCTTTATAGTCAGTACTTGTGCTATAGAACTAGTAATAATGTATCTATTCCCCCAAAAATTTTCTTTTAAACTCTTTGGCCACAGTTTCCCAGATGACTGGTGCTGGATAGTTTTTTTAAAAAAAGTAGTAAAAGGGGAAATTGTTTCCCTGAAAAAGTTTCCCCATGTCCAATCATCTTTAGCATATATGCCAATTTAATGCTTGCTTTATTCTAAAAATAATTATAATCTGAGCTCAAGGGCATGGAGTCAGTACTGACCCAGATATTCCAGGCCATCTTCAAGATGGCTGGAAGTGGGCCATGACCTTTAACTGCTCTAGAGGTTAAATGATTAACAGAAGGATATCTAATTTAGTGTAATGAAGCTGTCACTGAAATGACCAGAAGGAAGACATTTCTCATGTCCTATCTTAGAGCATCATTTGCTAAGTAGGCATACATATATGTGGAGTGAAGAGACTCATTATTTTCTTTACAAGCTTGAAAACCAGCCTCCACTTTCAAGAAGCAGAAACCTCACTCACTGTGTGGAACTTTTCTGTCCTTTTGAAAACTCAGGTCTCTCCTTCAAGAAATAGTAACAGGCACCTTATTATGTATATAATAATCTGATTAAAGTGAACTAGAACCACTTTTTATCACAACTGCACATTATTTATAACTTCTTTCAAAGAAAAAAAAATCTAAAATTTTAGGTGAGTAAAACTACAAAATGGCTTCTAAATGTAGAGGCAAATAAAGTCTTTCCTGCTTTCAAGTTGTAAGTGACTTGTGGGCTAAGGGCTGAATATATTTAGTTCAGGTAACCACTTCAGCTTGACTGATACAGTTGTTGTTTCAGTGCTTGGCCAAATAGCCTTTTATGTTGCAATCAAGCAATAGATACAAGATTGACAAGTAACAAAGAAAAGGAGCTTTCAGTCAACACGGACTAAAATCCATTATTGTGGTGTGTACACTGTGCAGGGGACCTGTAAACACATCTTCATTGATCCCACAGAAAGATAGAAATATCTTTCCTTGTATGGCTCAATCAAGGCCTGTTTCACAAAGGTAAAGTGCAAACAATATTGAAGAAGCAGAAAGAGACTGACATTATAGTCAAACAGTAAATAATGGTTGGGCTCAGGAAACCTATCTATAACATTTCAAATTCCTGTCAGCTCAAATGAAATGCACAACCTCTCTATTGCAAACCTGGAAAGATCACAAAAAGGGGGACTGTACATTCCTCTTATTGTCGTCCCCCTTCGGCCAACTGACCAAATCAATAATGAAAAAAAATCTCATTTTACAGTTTTGCATTTTCATGGGTATCTCAGTGGATAAGCCTCTGAAAAAGATCTCATCTGTGAAGGTCAAGAATTCATTCCTCTCTACCCTAGCCCCACATTTAGGATCGGCTGCCATTTATGTGAATGAATTTTGTTAATTATAAAATAGAAAAAAAATTAACATGTTATGTGAGTAGAACTGGGGTTTCCAGCCAATTTGAAATTGTATTAGAATTGCCTACTGCATCAATTCTAAACTTCCACTTTCATTTATGTTTAAATACTTATAATTAGGAGAAGCTATTTGGGAGCTGTAGACACCAATAAATAGTTTGTATGGGTTTTTAAAAAGGTTGACAGGATGATCTGAAGCTCAGCAGTGTTTATAAACAGATTCATCTGTTATGTAAATCTCCATCCATAATCATTATTTATCCATTATGGCTAATCAGCATTCCAAGAAGAGGAAAAGTGGAAAGAATCAGTAATGTCTTAAAAACAACTGCTCTTATACCTGCAGATTCCTTAAATTTAGTCATCAGCTGACTAGACATTTAATTATTTGTTCCTCTTTTTTGAAATGTCTAAAACAAATTAATACTGCACAGTTAAAACAATGTTCTTATTTAGATTCAGAATAGGCATACAAGAGACAAACTGGATCACCCTTTTATATCACTTACTATCCTGCATCCCTCTTTTCCTCCTTTCCTTCCAAAGCATAAGATTCCAAAGAAAACAAAGACTCATTTAGCTCAGGATGAGTACAGGTTATGCCTACATGCAGAAAGCAGTCCTGACAGGATGCTTCGAAGCCTGGGAATCTTGTGTAGGGAGTGTTAATGAGGCGCTAACACAGCTCATGGTATAGTCTTTTGATATAGGTTTATAATCAGTGTCCCAAGTAAAAATTCAGCATGCAGCAATGCAAAATTCTATCTTCAGGACCCCAGGAAGAAGCTTATTAGAATAATACCAAAGCCAGTCAGGAATAAACTGAATCCTCACTCCAGTGCTCCACACCCTACCCTGCACTTTAGGGAAGGTTTGAGGAGCTGATGTTCCCTTAATAAACAATTATTGATCTCCTATTATGTGTTAAGCACCATGCTACCTGTGGTTAGCCTGTGTTGGAAAACACTAGCAAGCACATTTGCACAGATTTAATTTCCTTTCTGGAATATGGAAAAAATAATTTTTTCCAAGTTTTGAAAGAATAAGAAGGAATATGCACATTCCAAAATTTACATACACTTAGCTGAAATTTGTGATAGAATTATAAAATATTGTATTCATTATATATTACATATTTATTATATATTTTTTCTTATTCTGATTTTTTTCCTTTCTTTTTGAGAACTCAGGTCTTTCCTTCAAGTAGTAACAGATCTCTCTCTCTCTCTCTCTCTCTCTCTCTATATATATATATATATATATATATATACACACACACACACACACACACACACACACACACACACACACACATATATATATGATCAAAGTGAGACTGGAACTACTGAAATCATTTCCTTAACTTGACTCTCTGCTAGATAAACACTTTCCCAGCTTCTATTCTCCCTAACTATTGACTCTAACTTTAAAAAATATAACTATCTATCCTTCAAGTCCCAGTGAAAAATCCAATCCCTCCATAGTCTGTTTCCTAATTCTTCATCCGGAAATGTTCTCTTCCTTATTGGATGACCAATCACAACCTATACATACCATACCTGTCACAGATCAACTCTATTTTGCCCATGACTCTCTCCCCTGCATAGCAGGAGCTTTATTTATTTATTTTGTGGATGCCTTTACCCACAGCACTTAATAAGCTACCTTAAGCATAGTAGTCCTATAGAAACACTCACTGATATGATTTGGATCAGTGTCCTCACCCAAATCTCATGTTCAATTTTAATTCTCAGTGTTGGAGGTGGAGCCTGGTGAGAGGTGACTGAATCACAGGGGCAGTTTCTCATGATTTAACATCAACCCCCTTGGTGCTGTTATCATGATAGTGAGTTCTTATGAGATCTGGTTTTTAAAAAGTGTGTGGCACCTCCCAGCTCTCTCAGTCCTGTTCCAGCCATATAAGATGTCTGCTTCCACTGTGCCTTTTCTCCTGAGTAAAAGCTCTGGAAGGATTTCCCTGAAGCAGAAGCCACCATGTTTCCTGTACAGCCTGTGGAACCATGAGTCAGCTAAACCTTTTTCTTTATAAATTACCCAGTCTCAGGTGTTTCTTTATATCAATAAAAGAACAGCCTAATACAGAAAACTGGTATCAAGGAGTGGGGCACAAGAAGTGGGATATTGGTATACAGAGACCTAAAAATGCAGAAGTGACATTGGAACTGCATAACGGACAGAGGTTGGAAGAGTTTGGAGGTCTCAAAAGAAGACAGAGGGAAGTAGGGAAAATTCTGAACTCACTAGAGACTTGTTGAATGATTGTTACCCACACATTGATAGTGATACAAGGAAGCCCAGGTTGGTGAGGTCTCAGATGAAAATAAGAAATTTTGAGGAACTGGAGCAAAGGGCACTTTTGTTATGCCCTAGCAAAGAGCCAAGCTGCATTTTGCTTCTGCTTTAGGGATCTTTGGAACTTTGAACTTGAGAGAGATGATTTACAACATCTAGCAGAAGAAATACCTAGGCAGCAAAGTGTTCAAGATGTTGCCAGACTGTTTCTAACAGTCTATTCTCATATGTATGAGCAAGAAAAGATCTAAAATGGAAACGTATTTAAAATAAAAGCAGAGCATAAAAGTTTGGGAAATTTGCTGCCTAGCCACGTGACAGAAAAGAAAAGCCCATTTGCAGCCGAGAAATTCAAACCAGCTATAGAAATTTGCATAAGTAAAAAGGAGCCAAGTGCTAATAGCCAAGACAATGAAGAAAAGACCTTAAAGTGGTCTCAGAAATCTTTGTGGCAGCCCCTCCAATCACAGGCCTGGAGGCATGGGAGGGAAGAATGGTTTATGGCCAGGCCCCAGGCCTCACTGCCCTGCATAGCCTCAGAATGCCACTCCCTACATCCTGGCCACTCCAGCTCTAGCAACAGCTCAAAGGGGCATAGGTACAGTTCAGGCTACTGTTTCAGAGGTTGCAAAGTAGAGAAGCCTTGGTGGCTTCCATATTATATTAAGCTTGCAGACGCACAGAATGCAGGTACTGAGGCTTGGGCGCCTCCCCTGAGATTTCAGAAGATATACAGAAAAACCTGAATGTCCAGGTAGAAGCCTAATGCACAGACAGAGCCCTCACAGAGAACCTCTGCTAGGAAAGTGTGGAGGGGAAATTTGAGTTTGGAGCCTTCACACAGAGTCCCTAATAGGGTACTGCTTAGTGGTTACCTATTAGTTGTGAGAAGGAGGCCACCATCCTCCAGAACCTATAATGGTAGATCCATCAGCAGCTCACACCCTCAGCATGGAAAAGCTACAGGCACTCAACAGCAGCCAATGAGAAATGCTGCAGGGGCTGAACCCTGCAAAACCACAGAGAAGAGCTACCCAAGGCCTTGGGAGCCTACCCTTTACACCAGTGTGCCCTGGATGTGACACATGGAGTCAAAGGAGATTATTTTGGAGCTTTAAGATTTAATGACTACCCTACTGGGCTTCAGATTTGTGTGGAGCCTGTAGTCTCTTTCTTTGGGCTTATTTCTCCCTTTGGGAAGGGGAGTCATTACCTAATGCCTATATTCCCAATGTATCTTGGAAAAAACGTTTTTTTTCCCCCCACAGGTTCAGAGGCAGAAGGGGCTTGTATTGTCTCAAAGGAGACTTGGAACTCTAGAGTTGTGAGTTAATGCTGGAATGAGTTAAGGCTTTAGAGGACTGTTAGAAATGGGTGATGGTATTTTGAATGTGAAAAGAACATGAAATTTGGGGGACTAGGGGTAGAATAATAAAGTTTGGATCTGTGTCCTCACCCAAATCTCATGTTCAACTGTAATCCTCAAGTGGGGCCTAGTTGGAGGTGATTAGATCACAGGAGCAGTTTCTCATGGTTTAACACCATTGCCCTTGGAGCTGTCATCACCATAGTAACTTCTAATGAGATTAGGTTGTTAAAAATTGGTGGCATCTCTTCCTACATTAATCTTGCTACTGCCATGTAAGACGCCTGGCTCCTGCTTTGAATTCCACCATAAGTAAAAGTTCCCTGGGTCCATCCCAGAAGTAGAAGCTGCCATGCTTTCTCTATAGCCTGTGCAACCAAAAGCCAATGAAATTTTTTTTTCTTTATAAATTACCCAGCCTCAGGTATTTCTTTATAGCAATGCAAGAATGGCCTAAGAAACCTACTGAACTGAATCATGCATATATAAATTAAATGCTAGACCAAAAAAAAAAAAAAAAAAAAAAAAAGAACTTCTCGATTTTAATTAAAGCTCCAAAGAGTTATCTAAAAATGGGGGGGAATTTCTCTTAAAGGTTATATCAAAAATAGTAGTTCTATAAATTGAAAATAATTAGCAAAATCATCCCGATTTGTTATCAGGTTTTCTAACCAAATTCTAATTTTGAATAATCTAATTCTGAAAGAAACTAAGTTGAACACTGAAGCTTAAAATAATCCAATGTCAATTATTTGTGATGGGTTTTACCATAGATAAAATATAAATAACTCTTTATGGGAATAATATTTATTATCTATATGTGTGTATGTCTCATGATTAAGAATCCAGCTGCATTAAAACTGGTCCTGGAGAACGAGATGAGTTTAATTTCCAAGTGGGCTAAATGTTCTTAATTTCAGAGACAGCAGGAATCCAGTAGCCAGAGATGATTCAAAGCCCTAAAATATAAATCCTATTGTGTCATTTTTCTCCTCTCTGCATCCTAAATGAATCTCTTCACCAAATAGTCTCTCATTTTTCTCTTACATTTCCAACTCATGAGCCTCAAACAGTATTCCAGGTCTGAAACACCAAGCTATTTGCCTCCCCTCAATTTACAACTATTTTAAAGTCCATATTTAAGAAGCTTACTTCAATGAACTCTAGGTGGCCCAACCACTAAAGATGATTTATGGCACCTATTTCCTGGACTAGTAATACTTAAGATAGAAGAATAAAGAGGATATAAAGAGGTGGTGGGTTGGCTCACTCTTTCCAGTACATAGTAAAATAGAGCAAGGACAAGCACTGCTCTGTCATTAAGAAGACAGAGTATTCTGGTGTCATCCCAATGTTTCACTTAGAGATTTAGCTTCTCACAGCAATATAAAATTAATGAAGACCAAATTCAAGGAATAATGGCTTATAAATATTTTGGCTTCTTCAGTTTTTTTCTTTTCCTTCTCAAACCTCCATGCCTTACGTCACACAGAGAAACAGCCCCAAATAATCTAAAACCTTGGCATTCATGTATTTTGCATTCAAGGATTCAGAACAACCCCAAAGACCCATGACATGTAGAAATGTATAACTTTGCTAAAGAGTAGAGTGTAGGAAAGAACCTCTGGCCAGTGAGTAGTTCTTCCCATCCAATCAGCAGCTTCCATCTTCTTTATATAGCTTGCTGTCTCCTATTGTCATTTTGTAAGAATTTATGGAACATACTTTATCCTATGTTCCTAAGCATGAATTTGAGAAATTAATCTATTACAAATTAGTGTTCATTCGTATTTGCGTGTATAACAAATACCGAAATCTGAAATCTGCTATAATTTATAATCTGAGTGGAAATGGCTTGTGGCCCTAAGCACCAGGATGGCATATATATTTTAGTGTCCCTTATGTTCCTGGAATAGAATGCCATGAACAACACTCTCCATCTTTTCACCTATCTACTTCTGTGTCTGTAAATCCCTCTTAGGCACAACATCTTAAGCCCATTCCAGACAAAGCTCTTCTTAGTTTCTACCAGCTTATTTTTGCTAAAGTTAAGAGCTGCTTCCATGATTTATCATGTATTAACTTAATGATCTATCCCTTGAAAATGTTCAGAATGAGAATATAGACTTTCAACTTCTAAACAAAATGGAGTAACAGATACTAGATTTGCTCTCCCACCCAAAAAGACAATCCGAGTAAATAAAATACATGACACAATGGTTTTCAGGCGCTGGATGTCAGACAGGAAAGGACAAAGGAGCAAATACATAAAGAGCATTAAGATTTCCCATGTTTATTACTTGGAATAAATTTCTAGGCTAAGGCAGTGAGTGAGAAACCAGAACCACATAAAACCTCATGTGTTGAGGAGACAGAGCTGAGAGTGTGGGAAGTCTGAAGTAGCTGGAGTAACCATGGCAGGGTACCAGAGACACAAAAGCTGCACAGACAGCATATCAAATCTGCATAAGGTTTCGCTCAAGTCTTCCACAGAGTGCTGACTAGTGTATGATATGAAGGAATCAATTATCCAAGACTAGAAGATCACCCAAAAAGAAACTGGAGGAGCAATCCCCAGAGCTCACACACAAGGGTATTGACAAAAGTAGTCATAGATTAAAGGCTGTCTGGTTAGGGTTTGAAAAGCTTAAAAGTGAACCTCAAGAAATTTAACTATTTTTAGTAATTTAACTGCCATAACAAAGCATATAACTATTTCTAGATATGCAAAAATGTCTAGTGCCCAACAATGTCAAACTTATAATATCTGGCATTCAATCAAAGTTTACCAGGCATGCAAAAAAATGAGAAAATATAACCCATAATCAGCTCATCAAAATCTGTCCAGAAGTGACTCAGATGCCAAAATTAGTAGACAATGACATTAAAAGAGTTTTTATAACTCTATTTTGTATTTTTAGAAAGGTATAGAAAAGAACGAACATTTAAAGGAGACACATAGAAGAGCAAAATCAAACTTTTGGAGGTAAAAATAACATCTGAAATTTGAAACAAAAAATATAGCAAATGGAATTAACAATAGGTTAGACACTACAGAAGAAAACAATTTAGTGAACTTGATGTATCAGAGTAAATGCCATGTAAAAGAACACACAGAGAAAACATAGGACTGAAAAAAATTTGAAGAGAGAATGAGTGAGGTATGGAACAAGAAGCCCAATATACATATAATTTAAATCACTGAAGGAACTGCCAGGAAGTTGTTCTTCCTATTTAAAGAAAGAACAACCAAAATCATTTCCTAGCTGATTTTAAGATTGTTTTCTTTATCACAGACTTTGATATCAAAACTCACACTAAATACAAGTCAGGGTCTGAGGAAAAATGTCTAGAGCCATTGAGAGAGTTACATAATGTTGAACTCTCTAAGAACACACAGGGCATATTAAATTTCAGAATGGCCAGCCGCTGACCAGAGCAAGAATCGCCTTTCTTCCTCTAGCCCTTCTGTTAGGAACTTTCAGCACAACTCTAGCATCCTTGGGTATGGTTGTGATAAAACTTTATTGTCAAGGAGATTTAATCCCAGTGTTACTTAAATTCTGAATAAGCTGAAGTCTTGAAGGACATTTAAGAAGACTTGAGTCTTTTTTTCCCAACTTTCTTATCATTATTTTAAGTCCTGGGATACATGTGCAGAATTGGCAGATTTGTTACATAGGTATACATGTGCCATGGTGGTTTGCTGCACCTATCAACCCATCATCTAGGTTTTAAGCCTCACGTGAATTAGCTATTTGTTGTAATGTTCTCCCTCCCCTTCCACCCCACCCACTGACAGGTCCCGATGTGTGATGTTCCCCTCCCTGTGTCCACGTGTTCTCATTGCTCAACTCCCACTTATGAGTGAGAACATGCAGTGTTTGGTTTTCTGTTCCTGTGTTAGTTTGCCAAGAACGATGGCTTTCAGTTTCATCCATGCCCGTCAAAGGACATGATTTCATCTCATTCTTTTTTTTTTTTTAGATTGAGCCTTTATTTTTTAAATTCTTCCAGGTAAACAGGGTTTAAATACTGCTTAAATCAGCACAGTAAATACACTTAAAATGATGTTCCACTAAGAGCTGATGTTGTAAAATCAGAATTACAATCAAGAGGCAAATATACATCAGGATTTTAAAACATTAAGATTAGTATTAGTGTATGACATGGTTGGGGGAAATCTGTGTAAATGCCAATACCTGGTTGTATTTAGATTAACAGTTGCATACAGCTAGGTGTACTCCAGCCACAGTGTCCTCCTCATCATTCATGAAGCATCGCATGCATGCTCCTACCTAAGTACCTTGCATGTGCCACTGTCTCTGCCTGGGTCATTTGTCCCCTCATTTCATTCACTTGAGAATTACTTCACTCTTCATTTTAAGAAAAAAACCCTTCAAATGTCACGCCTCTTTCCAACCACAAAATAGCACCTAATGTTACTCTATATGCACTTATGAAGCTCTATGCAGATTCACTGCACTCATCTGTATCTGACATTACATCGTATATGCAGTTATTTGTTATTCTAGAACAGGGATTGCTACACTAAGGCCCATAAGCCAAATCCAGAACTATGAATGTGGCTTTTGAAGGCGAAAATATTTATTGTCTGATCCTTTCAGAAAATGTTTGCCAATCCCTACACTAAAGTATGAATTCCATAGAGCAGGAATGTATCTGTTTTGTTCCCTGTAGTAGGCTGAATTATTTCTGCCTGAAATGTGCATGCTGAAGTCTTAACAGCACTCCACTTCAGAATTTGACTGTATTTGGCCACTCCCTTGCCATTTGGTGATAGGATCTTCAAAGAACTAAGATAAAGTCACAGGACAGGCCCTAATCCAATACGATGTTTGTGTAAGAAGAGGAACTGTGGACACAAACACACACATGGAAGACCATGTGAAGACACAGGGAGAAGACAATCATCTATAGGCTGAAGAGTCAGGTCTCACAGGAAAGCAACACTACACAAAGGAAACACATGTCCTTTATTTTTGTATCAATAAAATTAGTTAAAATTAGGAATTGTTTTTTCTCCAAAATAACATGGTTTTTCAAATGATTTTAACCATTTTTCTATCAGAAAATCATTTTAGAATGGTAGACAATGCCTGCTTTATAAAACAGGTATGTTTTTATGACTCCTGAATTATTGTTGGTAGGCTGCTTTAGAGGAAATATATTTCATTTCAATTCATCATCATGTTACTGTAAAATACATATGAGCTGCCAATTTACAAAAATAACTAATTTTTTCTCACTTTCTAGTAAAGATGGAGAAAAAAGCTATTAAGAGATAAGAATCTAAGTCTCTTTACATTCCACAGATTTAAATAAGTTGAAGCAGATTCAAGTACAATTATGGCATGTAATATTTCTATAATATCAGAACAAAATTTCATGACAAGAGTACACAACAAACTATAGTTTTGTGCATCGTATTGTAGTACCAACATTACTCCTGAAGTTCACAAATTCCCACACTCATCAAAACCCTATGTGTGAGCTCCAAGCAGTGTCAGTTTGTTCTTGTGATCACTGCACAACTAGGGAAATGCATAGTGAAAAGATCAGAGCTTCATAACTAATTTGATGAATAGTTATGGGAACGATAATACGAAAGTATTTTTAAAAGAGCATTTAAATATTTTAATTTAAAAAAATGTGCCGCAAAGCACAAAAATAGGGAAAACTTACTCATTAACACTCGACTCAGGTAAAAGAAAGAGATGATCTAATTCTAAAATTGAGACATTTGGGGTATACAAAAGTGAAAACACCATTCAACTGTGGGTTTTAATCAATCTCCGCTCTTCTTAAACTCTATAGAAGCATTCAAGAACCTAACACTTCAAAAACTCACAATAATGCAATTATGTTTGCTAGACTGTAGATTGTTCAAGGGCAAGAGCTCTGTGGGTTTTGTTTTCCTGTCTAATATTTATTTATCTTACTACTGTCTGCTCAAGCACAGAGCTGAGCACCAAGTACACATTCAACAGATGGATGTCAGTTGCTCATGCTACTCACTCACCTCAATGAACCTCTAGCCTCTCGATTCCTCATTTCTCTTGTAATGATCAGCCATCTCCTGCCTTTACTTCTCTCTCTAAACTTTGGACCCACGGTCTACTGCTTTGGCCACTCCCTTGCCATCTTCCTCAAGTCTTCTGCCAAATGGATTCTTGTTCCACTTGCCTGAAAAAGTTCCAAACCTGAGTCAGTTCAAACATCACCACTCGCCTCCATTTAGACTACTCGATGCAGCTACCACAAAGCACAGCCAAATATGCCAATATTAACATCGGCTCTTCAACCTCTGCTGCACCCTCACTGCTGCCTGCCATATTCCTTCATCAGCTTTCTCGCCAGTTACTTTATGCACAAAGACTATTTCAAATCTTTTCCACTCGCCTAAAATTAGTCTCACCACAGATCTCCTCTTTCAGCCAAAGACCTCACCTCATACAGAAAACAGAAGTCCTTGAACTTTCTTTCAGCCCCAAGCCTACATGTGTGTCTGTGCCACTCCCTATCATTCCTTTGTTTCTTTCTGGAACAATGTAAAAAGGGGCTGTCCTTCCACCTAATCTCTGAAACATCACTTTCAGTCTCCAGAGAGACATAGCTCAGTTGATGATTCCGTCTTTATTATTTCTGTCTTCAGCCTCTCCCTCTCTAAAGGTGCCTCCCTGTCCAGACATTAAACATGCTCAAGTCTCTGCAGATTTAGAAATCACTGTCCCGTATCCCCCACATCACTTTGTGGCTACTTTCCTACACTTTATCATCCCAGCAAATTTCTTGAAAGGATTGTTGCATGCACTGATTTCACTTCCTACGTGCACTTACTCAGCCTACCATACCATGAAAACTTCTCTTGCCACGTTCACCAAGTTTGTGACTATTTGCAATTAATTCTGTGGACATGTTGGCCCATATCTTAGGCGACTTCTTGGCAGCATGTGGCACCGTTGATTGCTATTGTCCTTCATGAACTCTTCTTCAACTTGACTTCGATGACTTTGATCTCTTTAGTTTTCTTCCCCCTGCCACACCATTACTCTTTAAAAGTTTGTGCTACACTGCACTATAAAACCCTTCTTCCTCTGACCATGGTGGTTTTCAAGTTTTTATTTGTATTGGTTTCTTAGGGCTGCCATAACAAAGTACCAAAAATCAGGTGTGTTGAAACAACAGAATTTTATTCTCCCTCTTTTCTGAAGGCTGGAAGTCTAAAATTAAGTTTTTGGCTATGCCAGGCTCTGTTTGATGGCTCCAGGGGAAGATATTTCCTCGCCTCTTCCTAGCTCCTCTTCCTAGCTCCTGGTGTCTTAGGTGCGTCATCTTCATCTCCACCTCCATAACCATTTCACAGCATTCCTACTGCTCTTTTGATAGAGTCCAAACCCCTCAGCACGAATTCCATGTTCTCTCATGGTCAAGCTTCTGAGTTTCTCACCTTCGGTTCTCACACTCTATGTTTCTGCCATACTGAACTTCTTGCAGTTCTTCAAAAATACCATCTTTTCTCTCATTTCTTGCTCTCTCCACTGGTTGTTTTCTCTGCCTGAAATACTTGTTATTTCTCTTTTCATCTGGCCATCTCACACTCATTCACCCTGTCTCAGTTAGATGTCACTTAGTCTTTCCTGAACATCTGAGATTGAATTATGTATTTCTGCAGTGAGTGTTCATCGCATACTCTAATTTCCTGTGATCATCCTTACCATACACTTTAACCATTTGTGCTATACTGCACTATAGAGCCCTTCATGATGCTTAGTGCATTTAACTGAAGCCCGCAGCACTGCGCCTGGCAAATAGTGTATGTACAGTCAGTATTTGTTACATGAAAAATGACATACATACTACATTACATACAAGCTTCTGGGAAAATGAGTTGAGTTCAGAATGCTATATTCATAGACTAAGGTAGAGATCCTTAAAACTAATTTACACAAATTTCTTAGGATCATTGAATAAAGAAAGATAAAGATGGAAAAATACATGCTTGCATCCTTTAGCCCCAATGACTTAACTCCTACAGCATACTTATTAAGTTGAAATTTTAGAATAATAAGAATATCAAAGATATTTTTATAGCAAGAAACAAAAGTTTATTCTAATACCAATGAATCCTAAATATGAAAAGAAGAAGTCTTTTATCTAGAGTCCAGCCTAATTTGAAAGCAACAGATAGAGAAACTGAAAGAAACAATTCATAACTTCAAATTTTCCTCACCATCATTTTTATTCTTTTTAACTAAGAAATATATGCTCCCTGGTTTTTCATATCCCCTGACCCAATTACAATATTCATTTAGTCTAAATAGGAAAAACTAAGACAAAACATGGCAACCATTTTCAAGTAATCGAATTTTGTCCTTCCAGATAAAGACCATATACCTCAGAAATATTGTGGGTTCAATTTCAGACAACCAGAATGAAGCAAATATCTTAAGAAAGCAAGTCACACAAACTTTATGGTTTCCCAGTACATGTAAAAGTTAACATTTACATGATACTGTAGCCTGTTAAGTGTGCAATAGCATTATGTCTAAAATTAATACACATACTATAATTTTAAAAAATTTTATTTCTGAAAAAAATGCTAACAATCATGTAAGCCATCAGCAAGTCATAATCTTTTTGCTGGTGTTGGGTCTTGCCTCACTATTAATGGCTGCTGACTGATCAAGGTAGTGGTTGCTGAAGGTCAGGGTGGTCGTGGCAATTTCTTAAAAAAGACAGCAATGAAGTTAGCCACATAGATTGACTTTTCCTTTCATGAAAGATTTTTTCTACAGCATGCCATTCTGTTTTGTAGCATTTTGCCCACAGCAGAACTTCTTTTAAAATGAGACTTAATCCTCTGAAACCCTCACTGCTTTATCAACTAAGTTTATGGAATACTCTAAATCCTTTGTTGTCATTTCAACAATGTTCACAGCATCTTCACCAAGAGTAGATTTCATCTCAATAAACCACTTTCTCAACTCATCCATCTGAAGCAACTCTTCAGCCATTCAAGTTTTAACATGAGAGTGGAGGAATTCAGTCACATCTTTAGGCTCCACTTCTATTTCTAGTTCTCTTGTTATCCTACCCCATCTACAGTTATTTTCTACACTGAAATCTTGAACTCCTCAAAGCCATTCATGAGAATTGAAATTTTGACCTCTTTCCATGAATCATAAGTTCGTTTTTCTGAGATGGAGTCTTGCTTTGTTACCCAAACTAGAGTGCAGTGGCGTAATCTTGGCTCACTGCAACCTCCACCTCCTGGGTTCAAGCAATTCTCCTGTCTCAGCCCCCTAAGTAGCTAGGATTACAGGCATGTACCACCACCACACTTAGCTAATTTTTGTATTTTTTAGTAGAGATGGGGTTTCACCATGTTGGCCAGGCTGGTCTCGAACTCCTGACTTTGTGATCCACCCCCCTTGGCCTCCCAAAGTACTGGGATTACAGATGTGAGCCACTGTACCCAGCCTAAATGTTCTTAATAACATCTAGAATGGTGAATTTTTTCAAGACTGTTCTGTATACTGAGATCCATCAGATAAGAGGAATCACTATCTATCATACCTACAGTGTTACAAAATATATTCCTTAAATAAGACATGAAAGTCAAAAATACTCCTTGATTCATAGGCTGCAGAATGGATCTTTCGTTAGCAGGCATAAAAATAACATTCATCTCTTAACACCTCTCCATCAGAGCTCTTAGATGACTAGGTGCATTGTCAATGAGCTGAGCAGTAATACTTTAAAAATAATGTTTAAAAAATATTCAGTAAACCGTGCTGTAAACAACTTTGCTCTCATCCAGGCTTTGTTGTTTCATTTGTAGAAAACAGGCAGACTAGATTTAGTGCAATTCTTATGGGCCTTAGGATCTTCAGAATAATAAATGAGTATTGGCTTTAAATTAAAGTCACCAGCTACATTCACCTCTAATGTGAGAGTCAGCCTGTCCTTTGAAGCTTCAAAGCTAGGCATTGACTTCTTCTTTCTAGCTATGAAAACCATATATGACATCTTATTCCAATATAAAGCTATTTCATCTACATTGAAAAAATCTGTTGTTTATTGTAGGCACTTCATCAGTGATCTTAGCTAAATCTTCTGGATAATTTGCTACAGCTTCTCCACCAGCACTTGCTGCTTTGCCTTGCCCTTTTATGCTATGGAGATGGACTCTTTCTTTAAACCTCATGAACAAACCTCTGCTAGCTTCCAACTTTACTTCTGCAGCTTCCTCACCTCTCTCAGCCCTCACAGAATGTAAGAGTTAGGGACTTGCTCTGTTTTAGGCTTTGGCTTAAGGAAATGCTGTGGCTAGTTTGATCTGTTCAGACCACTAAAACCTTCTCCACATCAGCAATAAGGTTTTTTTGCTTATCATTCATATGTTCACTGGAATAGAACTTGCAATTTCCTTCCAGAACTTTTCCGTTGCATTCATAACTTGGTTAACCGGTAAAAGAGGCACAGCTTTTGGCCTCTCAGCTTTCGACATGCCTTCCTTACTAAGCCTCATCATTTCTGGCTTTTGGTTTAAAATGAGAGACCTGCTACTCTTCCTTTAACTTAAACATTTAGAAGCCATTGTAGGGTTATTAATTGCCCTAATTTCAGTATTGTTGTGTCTCAGCTAGTAGGGAGGCTTGAAGAGAGGGGTAGAGATGGGAGAAGAGCCAGTCAGTAAAGCAGGGAAAGCACACAGAACGTTGATCAATTAAGTTTCCCATCTAATGTGGGCATGGTTCATAACACCCCAAAACAATTAAATTAGTAACATCCAAGATCACTAATCACAAGTCACTAAACAAATATATTAACAATGAAAAACATGGAAATACTGCAGAATAACCATAATGTGACACAGAGGCACAAAGTGAGCACATGCTGTCGGAAAAACGCCACCAAGAGACTTGCTTGATGCAAGGCTGCCACAAACATTTAATTTGTAAAGAATGCAATATCTGCAAAGCACAATAAAGCAAAGTGCAATAAAATGAGCTATGCCTGTATGTATCCTTTGTTGTTTCATAGAGTAGAACATGGACCAAAGAATGGAATTTTTAAGGGGTCAGATTTGCATTCAACAGAGAGTTTAGAATAAACACCTCACAGGCTAAATCATGTTAATTCCATATCAAAGAGAAGCTGCATGTGATAAAGCAATAACAATAACATTAGGTATGACAGACAAAATAGACAGACCGCTAGCCAGATTAATAATAAGGAAAAGAGAGAAGAATCAAATAGATGCGACAAAAAATGATAAAGGGAATATCACCACCAATTCCACAGAAATAAAAACTACCATCAGAGATTACTACAAACAACTTTATACACATAAACCAGTAAATCTGGAAAAAAATGGATACATTCCTGGACACTTGCGCACTCCCAAGACTAAACCAGGAAGAAGTTGAAACCCTGAATAGACCAATAACAAGGGCTGATGTTGAGGCAGTAATTTATTGCCTACCAACCAAAAGCAGCCCAGATCCAGATACGTACACAGCTGAATTCTACCACACATACAAAGAGGAGCTGGGACCACTCCTTCTGAAACTATATCAAACAATCCAAAAAGAGGGAATCCTTTCCAAATCATTTTATGAGACCAAAATCATCCTAATGCCAAAACCTGGCAGATACTCAACAAGAAAGGAAAACTTCAGGCCAATATCCATGAGGAACATTGATGAAAAAATTTTCAGTAAAATACTGGAAAACTGATTGCAACAGCAAATCAAAAAGCTTAGCCATCACGATCAAGTAGGCTTCATCTTAGGGATGCAGGGCTGGTACAACATACATCAATAAACGTAATTTGCCACATAAACAGAACCAAGGACAAAAACTGCGTGATTATCTCAATAGATGCAGAGAAGACCTTTGACAAAATTCAACAGCCCTTCATGCTAAAACTCTCAATAAACTAAGTATTGACAGAATGTATCATAAAATGATAAAAGCTATATATGATAAACCTACAGCCAATATCATACTGAACGGGCAAAAGCTGGAAGAATTTCCTTTGAAATCAAGCACTAGACAAGGATGCCCTCTCTCATCACTCCTATTCAATACAGTATTAGAAGTTCTAGCCAGAGCAATCAAGCAAGAAAAAGAAATAAAGGGTGTTCAATTAGGAAAGGAGGAAGTCAAACTGTCTCTATTTGTAGATGACATGGTTGTATATCTAGAAGACCTCATCATCGCAGCCCAAAATCTTCTCAAACTGATAAGCAACTTCAGCAAAGTCTCAGGATACAAAATCAATGTGCAGAAATCACAAGCATTCCTATACACCAATAACAGACTTAAAGAGAGCCAAATCAAGAATGAACTGCCATTCACAATTTCTACAAAGAGAATAAAATACCTAGAAATGCAACAAAGGATGTAAAGGACCTCTTCAAGGAGAACTACAAACCACTGCTCAAGGAAATAAGAGAGGACATAAACAGATGGAAAAACATTTCATGCTCATGGTTAGAAAGAATCAATATTGTGAAAATGGCCATACTGCCCAAAGTACTTTATAGATTCAATGCTATCCCCATCAAGCTACCTATGACCTTCTTCACAGAACTGGAAAAAACCACCTTAAACTTCATACAGAACCAAAAGAGAGTCCACACACCCAAGTCATTTCTAAGCAAAAAGAACAAAGCTGGAGGCATCCCACTACCTGACTTCAAACTATATTACAAGGCTGAATTAATCAAAAGAGTATGGTACTGTACCAAAACAGAGATATTGACCAATGGAACAGAACAGAAGCCTCAGAGGCAACACCACATATCTACAAACATCTGATCTTTGACAAACCTGACAAAAATACACAATAGGGAAAGGATTCCCTGTTTAATAAATGCTGTTGGGATAACTGGCTAGCTATGTGCAGAAAGCAGAAACTGGACCCCTTCCTGACACCTTATCCTAAAATTAACTCCAGATGGATTAAAGACTTAAACATAAACCCTAACATCATAAAAACGCTAAAAAACCTAGGCAAAACCATTCAGGACATACGAATAGGCAAGGACTTTATGACTAACACACCAAAAGCATTGGCAACAAAAGTCAAAATAGACAAATGGAATCTAATTAAACTCCAGAGCTTCTGCACAGCAAAAGAAACAATCATTAGAGAGAACCAGCAACCAACAAAAAGGGAAAAAAATTTTGCAATCTACCCATCTGACAAATGGCTAATATCCAGAATCTACAAAGAACTAAAACAGATTTATAAGAAAAAAAAACAAGCAAACCCATCCAAAAGTGGGTGAAGGATATGAATAGACACTTTCCAAAAGAAGACATATGTGAGGCCAACAAACATATGAAAAAATGCTCATCATCACTGGTCATTAGAGAAAGGCAAATCAAAACCACATTGAGATACCATCTCATGCCAGTTAGAATGGCGATCATTAAAAAATCTGGAGACCAACAGTGTAAAAGTGTTCCTTTTTCTCCACATCCTCTCCAGCATCTGTTGTCTCCAGATTTTTTAATGATTGCCATTCTAACTGGCGTGAGATGGTATCTCAATGTGGTTTTGATTTGCATCTCTCTGATGACCAGTGACGATGAGCATTTTTTCATATGATTGTTGGCCTCATGTATGTCTTCTTTCGTAAAGTGTCTGTTCATATCCTTTGCCCACTTTTGAATGGGCTTGTTTGCTTTTTTCCTGTAAATCTGTTTGAGTTCTTTGTAAATTCTGGATATCAGCCCTTTGTCAGATGGGTAAACTGCAAAAATTTTTTCCCATTCTGTTGGTTGCCAATCCACTCTAGTGACTGTTTCTTTTGCCATGCAGAAGCTGTGGAGTTTGATTAGGTCCCATTTGTCTATTTTGGCTTTTGTTGCCAATGCTTTTGGTGTTTTGTTCATGAAGTCCTTGCCTACTCCTATGTCCTGGATAGTTTTGCCTAGATTTCCTTCTAGGGTTTTTATGGTGCCAGGTCTTCTGTTTAAGTCTTTAATCCATCTGGAGTTAATTTTAGTGTGAGGTGTCAGGAAGGGGTCCAGTTTCTGCTTTCTGCACATGGCTAGCCAGTTTTTCCAACACCATTTGTTAAACAGGGAATCCTTTCCCCATTGCTTGTTTTTGTCAGGTTTATCAAGGATTGTATAGTTGTAGATATGTTGTGTTGCCTCCGGTGCCTCTGTTTTGTTCCATTGGTCTGTATCTCTGTTTTGGTACCAGTACCATGCTGTTTTGATTACTGTAACCTTGTAGTATAGTTTGAAATCTGGTAGTGTGATGCCCCCGCTGTGTTCTTTTTGCTTAGAATTGACTTGGCTATGCGGGCTCTCTTTTGGTTCCATATGAAGTTCATGGTGGTTTTTTCCAGTTCTGTGAAGAAAGTCAATGGTAGCTTGATGGGGATAGCGTTGATTCTGTAAATTACTTTGGGCAGTATAGCCATTTTCACGATATTAATTCTTCCTAACCATGAACATGGAATGTTTCTCCATGTGTTTGTGTCCTCTCTGATTTCGTTGGTGCGAGTGTAAATTAGTTCAACCATTGTGGAAGACAGTGTGGCGATCCCTCAAGGCCTTAGAAATAGAAATTCCATTTGACCCAGCAATCCCATTACTGGGTATATATCCAAAAGACTATAAATCATTCTACTATAAGGACACATGTACACGAATGTTCATTGCAGCACTGTTTACAATAGCAAAGACCTGGAATCAACCCAAATGCCCATTGATAATAGACTGGATTGGAAAAATGTGGCACATATACACCATGGAATATTATGCAGCAATCAGAAATGATGAGTTTGTGTCATTTGTAGGGACATGGATGAATCTGGAGAACATCATCCTCAGCAAACTGACACAAGAACAGATAATGAAACACCACATATTCTCACTCATAGGCAGGTGATGAAAAATGAGAACACATGGACACAGAAAGGGGAGTACTAAACACTGGGGTCTATTGGGGGGAAAGGGGGAGGGCCAGTGGGAGGGGGAGGTGGGGAGGGATAGCCTGGGGAGAAATACCAAATGTGGGTGAAGGGGAAAAGGAAAGCAAAGCACACTGCCATGTATGTACCTACGCAACTGTCTTGCATGCTCTGCTCATGTACCCAAAAACCTAAAATCCAATAAAAATTTTAAAAAAATAAAATAAAATAAAATAAAAATCTGGAGACAACAGATGCTGGAGAGAATGTGGAGAAATATGAACACTTTTACACTGTTGGTGGGAGTGTAAATTAGTTCAACCATTGTGGAAGACAGTGTTGTGATTCCTCAAGGACCTAGAAATAGAAATTCCACTTGTCCCAGAAATCCAGTTACTGGGTATATATTTCAAAGGATTATAAATCATTCCATTATAAGGACACATGCACATGTATGTTCACTGTGGCACTGTTTACAATATCAAAGACCTGGAACCAACCCAAATGTCCATTGATGATAGACTGGACAGGCAAAATGTGGTACATGAAATACTATGCAGCCATAAAAAATGATGAGTTTGTGTCCTTTGTAGAGACATGGATGAATCTGAAAACCATAATTCTCAGCAAACTGACACAAGAACAGAAAATCAAACACCACATGTTCTCACTCATAGGCAGGTATTGAACAATATAGAACACATGGACACAGGGAGGGAAGCATCACACATTGGGGTCTGTTGGGGGGAACTAGGGAAGGGACAGTGGGGGTAGGGATTTGGGGAGGGATAACATGGGGAGAAATGCCAGATATAGGTGATGGGGAGGAAGGCAGCAACCCACATTGCCATGTGTGTCCCTATGCAAAAATCCTGCATGTTCTTCATATGTACCCCAGAACCTAAAGTACAATAAAATAAAAAAATTTAAAAGTTCATAATAAATTAAAAAAATAGGTATGGTATTATTTTCTGGGTACCTGTAATGTACCAGACACTGTGCTAGGCATTTTCATAAGTATCTCATTAACATCCACAACAATTCTGCAAAATCGCTATCATTATTCACATTTTTATAAATAAACTGAGGTATGCAGAGAAAGGTCACTTGGCTAAGCTCACATATTATTAAAAGGCAGAGGTACGAACGGAAGCCAAGTGTTTCTGACTCTGGATTCCCCACCCCTCTTTTCTCAAGCCCATACTCCTCAGTGGTAAAAGTCTAAAGAAACAATCTCTAAGACTTTCTTTCAACTCTGAGTCTAATCTTCAACCCATTTCTTCAGGATGTGTAGGAGAATTTAATTATGAATGTCTCATGGAAAGACAGACTAGTGAGCTTGAAATCTGAAGCCTGACTGATGAATAAATGCCATGCTCTTTTCACCAAACATAAAGCCATTAGAATCTATTCTCATAAAATAAATTCCTTTAGAAATTTTTAGGAACACTGACAAAATATTATTTCCCAGATTTTAATCACCTCTATCTCTTTCATGGTTTTGTACCCCTTATTTTGTTGTTTCTCAGGAAAAGTAAATTTTACTTTAAATTGCTTTGTGTTAGGAAGATTACAACTTAGAGGATGGAGTAAAACTCAACTTGCAATCTATTTTCAGTCTATCAAGGGTAACTATTTAATTCTATCTGGAATTCATCACAGAAGAAAGATGCTTCCCTGGGTTATGAAAAGCAAGGTAGCATATCCCTGGTATTTGTCATACCTCAAGTTTGGTTAGGACTACCCTACCCAAATAAATTGAGACTAACAAGGGAATTCTTCCTCAGAAAATCCAGTTACATGAATCTATCCTTATTTTAATAGACAGGTTGGTATTCCAACACTTTATTAACATTTCAGTCAGACTTCACATTGATAGAGCTACTAGGGCCCCTCTACAGTTGATATCTTCAGCAATATCTCTCTTTAGTCTACACTCCAAAAAGGTGGTTTAACCAATGAAAATGAAGATGATTTCTCATCTATATGTTATGTATTACAGTCCTAGACTCCTTTCTATTACCTGTGCCACTCTCCCAGATTAAGGTTCTTCACCTCTCACCTAAACCGTGATAAACACCTTCTAACTCACCTTCAGTCTCTAATATTACACTCTCAGACTCACCTTTTTAAGTAACAGCTCTGAGTATGTCATCTTTTTCTCCTCTTCAAAAAAAAAAATGTACCAGTGAATTTCCATTAACCATAAAATATCATTTTTAGCTTTTAGGCAAAAAATAGGATTCTAATCTTGGCCTAGAATTTACCTTTATGAATTCTATTTCTGGCAGTATAGCAGACTAAATACCCTGAGTGAAGTTCCTAGCTAAAATAACCTACATGCCAAATAAAATGTAAAAACAATCTTTTGAAATTAATTGATGTACTAGCATGACAGAATATTTTAACAGCTAAAATAAAAGTAAAGGAAGGACTTCTGATATGTAAGCAACTGCCAAAGATTCCAGTTGTCAGAAAGTTTTCTACTGACTTCTGGTGATTTTAAGCTCCTCCTTAATGGCTCCACCACACACAAAAAGGAGGAGATAAATCAGTCTTCACAAAGAGGTGAGAATAGGGCACCCCACACATATATAGTATCCCAAAGAACATCACATTCAGTGTAAGGCAGAACAAGAAATAAATCTGCCACACCAAAAGAGAAACCCAGGAACCTTATTATATTAGTTGATTTTCATACTGCTACAAAGAACTGCCCAAAACCATGTTATACCCGAGTGAGTCAGAAGGAAAGTGCCGCACTCTGAGTTCGAATTGTGAGTCCTTTATTGGCAGCAACCAAGAGATGGCTAACACTCAAAATTCTCTCAGCCCTGACGAAGGGGCTTGATTCCTTTTTATATCTTAAGATAGGTGAGGGGGAGCCTAGCTGAAGCAGAATTTACAGAAGCAGAACAAACAAGTTAGATAAGGAGGCTGGTAACTAGAAGGCAGGAGGTTCCCATGATTGTTGATTACTAAGGAGGGTATACACAAGCGGTTCCCATGATTGCTGGTTACCAAAGCAGGCATTCGGTATTTGCCATACAATCAATTAAGGGGGTATTCACAATAGCAAGTGGGCTTGCCAGGCAGGATATGGTTACAATGGTTATATGCCTCTATAGTTCTAAGCACAGCATGACCCAGCACATTAGCATGACCCAGGTATGCACTCAAGGGAGAAATGGAGGAAGGGGTGAGGCAGAGGTTAAGATGGAGTCTGTGGGGCTCTCAGCAAGATGGAGTCTGTCAGGCCAACACAGGGTAGGGTAGTACAACAGTGTAATTTATAAAGAAAAGAGGTTTAATTGACTCACAGTTCTGCATGGCTAAGAGGCCTCCAGAAATTTACAATATGGCAGAAGGAGAAGGGTAAGCAAAGCAGAAAAGAAAAAGGAAGCAAAAGCAGAGAAATTTGCCTTATAATACCATCCAAACTCATGCGAACTCACTATCACAAGAACAACATGGAGGAAATCACCCCCATGATCCAATCACTTCCTACCTGGTCCCTTCCTGGACACATGGAGATGATGGAGACTACAATTTGAGAAGAGATTTGGATGGGGACACAGCTAAACCATATTACTTATCAATATTGATTTTGGTGCTGAAGAAAAAGGAAATATATCTTGAGAAGCACATGTAGGTTATTCTCACGGTGTTACACTCCTGATACTTATGTAGGTCAAAAAATTTCAAATTAATAATTTATTTAGAGTGATTTCATGTTTGTAGTGCCACCATACAACTCCCAAAACAAAGGTAAATCCTCTCTGGAAGAATCTTTGAGGCCTTCAATTTAGGTCTCAAAGAACTCCCATAGATATAGGTTCAAAGGAAATGAATAGCTCATAGTCAAAAATCTAATGACACATAACAAATCATCCTGAGTGGAAGCAAGCAGAAAGAGCAGATAGTGGAGCCCAATGTTTAAAGATTTCAGGTACTGTAATTATCAGACACAGATTATGAAATACCATATTTCTAAAGAATTTTTAAAGCTTGAAAACAGAATAAAAAATAAACTATAAAGAGAGACAAAATAGATTTTTAAAAAAAGAAATAGAATTTCTGCAAATGAAAACATAATTGAAATCAAATTATACCCTTCCAATCTCATCTCACACCAGACTTTTGTTCTTTTGTTTTAATTACTCTCCCATTTTAAACTATGTATTTTTTCTCAGCATTTTAAGCTTATATCCATTGATTGAGGGTCAGATCCAGTGCTAACTTTTTGATTTAGCCACCAGAGACATCCTGCTAAATGAAATTATTCATATAGGTCTTCGTGTTTTGTTTACATTGTATGTGACATTTAGAATATCATTTATTTATTTGTTGTCACTAGGTTTATTTGGAAGATTAGATTATAAACAACTTGAGAAAAAGAGATTATAATGTAAGCAATTCTATTTGTCCCAACTGGGCAAGAATTTTAACCAGAATAGATGTTAAATATATGCCGATCATACTGATTGGAGCTCAAAATTATTTTACTTCTATAATATATTCCATTCTATAGCCATAGAAACTTAAGCAATGTACAACAAAAAGTCTCCTTTGGCCTAATTCCCACTGTGCCTTATTTATAAAAGTGAATCTTAAAATTTTGTCTCCTATAATATTATATATCTTGCTTTCTTTCCATTGAGCTAAATTTATGATAGGAGACCCATATTCTTTCTTGCATCAAATTAAGTCTCAGTTTTTCCCAATTTATGCTATCGTATTACTATTACTATATTGCATTAGTAATAAAATAAAACCTATTTAAGACCAATTCTGTTAAATGTATTTAGGGCTTTTTTAAATTGACACATAATAGTTTTACATCTTTATAGGCTATATACTGATGTTTTGATACAATGTTTAGTGTTCTGATCAGGATAATTAACATATCCCTCATTTCAAACATTTTTCATTTCTTTCTGTTGGGAACAGTCAATATCCCCCCTCCTTCTAGGTATTTGAAACTATATATTACATTATTGTTAACTATGGTAATCCTACAATGCGATAGAACATTAGAACTTATTCCTCCTATCTAGCTGTAATTTCGTATCCTTTAATAAATCTCTCCCTATCTCTCCCTTCCCCCTACCCTTCTCAACCTCTAGTATCCTCTGTTCAACCTTTTTTTTTTTTTTTGAGAAGGAATCTTATTCTGTCCCGAGGCTGGAGTGCAGTGGTGCTATCTTGGCTTACTGCAACCTCCACCTCCCAGGTTCAAGCGAGTCCCCAGCCTCAGCCTCTCAAGTATCTGAGAGTACAGGCATGCACCACCACGCCTGGCTAGTTTTTGTATTTTAGTAGGACCGGAGTTTCACCATGCTGGCCGTATGGTCTCGATCTCCCGATTTTGGAGACTGACTTTTTTTAGCTTCCACATAAGTGTGAGAACATTCAATGTTTAATTTTGTGTTTAGCTTATTTCACTTAACATATTCCACTTCCATCCATGTTGCCACAAATGACAGAATTTTACTCTTTTTATGGCTGAATAGTATTTCAATGTGCATACACATTTTCGTTATCAATTCAGTTATTGTTGGACAACTAGGCTGATTCCATACCTTGGCTTAGTGAATGGTGCTAGAGTAAACATGAGGGTGCAGTTGTCTCTGTGATATACTGATTTTCATTCCTTTAGATTAATGCCTAGTGGAATGGCTGGATCATATGGCAGTTCTATTTGTAGTTTTCTGAGGAATCTCCATGCTGTTCTCCATCATGGGTATACTACTTTACATTCCCACCAACAGTAAATTAAAGTTTGATTTGGGATTTTTTAAAGCATTAGTATAAGTCATTGAATTTAAGTAAGTCTGACAAAAATTTATACTGTTAGGGAGAAGTGAAGTAATACAAGGTAGACAGTAGGTTTTTTGGGTACTAAACAATAGGATGACTTGGAATGAGATCCCGCTTAGGAAATTTAGAACACTTTAAACTAAAATGTAGGTTGTCTATGAGACAAGTAATAATTTTAAAATGTATTAATTGAAGAAAAAAGAGTTAGGTGGAAAACATAAATAATAAAAAAATGATAAACAGAAAAGATGGAAAAAGCAGCTACAATGGGTGTTAAAGATGCTAAATGTCTTTTAGAGAAAGGGAAAACAATGTGGGTAGACTCATAGACATCAGGTAAACAGCCGACCATCCTTTAAAGCTCCCTTTCTCTTGGATAATACCAAATGGTTTCAATTTTAAAAACGAAAATCTGGCATGAAGGAGTTCTGTAACATGGCCTGCCCACTTATGGGATTTAGAGTAAAAAATGTAAACCAGCTGTGATATTGAGGTTTAGGAATCATTTGTTGTCCATATTCAGTAGCTTTTCCCATGGAATTACAAAAAGAATTGTATGATGGATAGTCTACATCCTAATTATGTAATTACACAGTGGAAAAGAACAGCTGAAGAGGAGCCATTCATCCTTGTGTCCAATGCCTGTGTAATCTATGTATCGCATCATGGATGGAGGTCTCACTATACAGCAAACTATAATTTTATTATAAAATGTTGGTTTTCATATGGGATTCGAATATGTATATTTGAGCCAGTAGAAACAAAATTAGATCTAATCTAAAGCTTCAAGCTGAACGTCAACCAAATTCAAATAAGTTATCATTAAGATTTTAATATATTTTAGAGAAAAAAAAAATACTGTTCTTGACTTAGTTACTCTGCTGTTTCAAGTACAGTCAGTCCCAAAGCAGGAATATCACAAGGCATCCCAGCAAATGAAGATACTAAGGGCAAATGCCAAAACTTTCTAGGCGTTAACCTAATGGAAGTCTCTGAACCTAATGGAAAATATAAGTGCTGAGCTCAGAGTAGGTAATCAATCATCTATTTTATCAACTATTTCTGTGCCCTTGATGTCAAGAGAGGTTATGTGTGCTGTATCTCTCAGAGAAATCTCTCCCTGCCAGGTTACCAGAAAGCAATTCTAAATGTGGAAAGTGTTAGCTATTCAAGAATGGCAGAAAGAGAAATTTAAAAAAAAAATTCACAAGCTCAGCTAACCTGGAAACATGGCATGATGGAAAATACTGTTTACAAAGTGTTGGAGGAAGAGTGGGGAGGAGGGAAATTACAAAGGGAGCTGCAGCAGCAGGTGACTTTTCAAGACACCTGTGGCCGAAACACTGGCTGACTTTAACTCTTAATCATTACTAAATCACAATGGACACCAGAGATATTGCTAGTGAACCGAGAAGGGGAAGTTGGCCAAAATAAATGCAGGCAAAATTTGCCATTTATCTTTAAAGGGTAAAACATCTTAAGCTCAAGAGAACAGGAACCCTTTTTCTCTTCCCTGCTCACTTTGCATCTTTGCATCTTGGCCTTTCTTCATCGTGTGGGGTTTCTGGTCAGCCAGCAAAGCTCTCCTCACAGAGCCTTGTCTTCGCTTACTGCAGCAACATGTCTTTCACTGTTACAGCATCTGACGTGCTTAGGCTTGGAAACAGATTCGGGATCTAGTCCTGGGCCACCGGTACAAATTGCAGAGAACAGCTTGCTCAAACTCTGGAGGAAATATGCTGACTTAAAGTAATTGATAAGGTCATTCCTGCCGGATGATCCTCCAGTGGAGGAAAGGTAGCTACTATGCTTAGTAGAGAACTGGGAACATCAGTTCCAGAAAGAATGGCTTCGCATTTCACATGACATCCAAGAATTATATCCCTCCCTGTAGTCCACCGTATAATAAGAAGTCTGTAGCTTTCATTCTGTAAAAATTATTAATCATTTGTGGCTGAAAAATGAATCAGTGAAGTTAACCTACATTGTCAGGTTTGATTTATCTGGAGGTAAACAACATTCTAAGAGGATTTAGTGGGCTAGTGTTTAGTAAAAGGATATGTCCAGGTTGTGGCACTACATAGATTGAATGTCCAAACATTTAAAAGCTCTTTCATCATTGGACTGAATAAGAAAATGACAGCCATCATTTGGTGACCTTAGAATGTCCCAGCCATTTGTAACAGACTTTCAGTAGTGAATCTAACCTCCCATCAGGCTTGGGTTAAATAAATGACAAGTTATTTTTCTGACTTTAAGATTAATATTGAGCTGCCCTGTTATAAATATGTTCTTCTGAATAGAACATTAAATTACAATTATTTGGAGGAGTAAGAGAAGGAGGAAAGAAGAGAGAGGCAATTTTTTTCCTCCTTTTCATTTTATTTCATTAGCTTGGTGTCTCCACACCTCATCATAATATTTTCTGTCGATACAGTGATTGCTACACTAACCACCTGTGCTAGACAAGCACCTGCCTTAAAAATGCAATTTTTAGCTAAGATTTAAATTGCAAACTAGAATTTCAAGGCCCCCTGCCAAAACAAACTCACTTTTCTTTTGAAGAGTATGTTGTCTCCCAAGGAAGATTTTCCTGTACAGTACTCTGTATTTTGACTTAATAGCTAATCTCTCTTTCTCTCTCACTAAATTTTTTGTCTCTTGTCAGCTGGTTCAGGGCAATATCTTCATCAAATTCTCAAACAGCCAAATGGGAGGACCCTTTAGATTCTAAAAATTAACTTCTCTTAGTCATTAACTCACTCATATTTGAGGGATCAAATGTGTTCCTACTATAGGAATTCTGCCTTAACCATGAGAGGGGTTCCAAGAACTCCCGTGGATGCCTGAAACTACCAAACACTATACATACATTATGCTTTTTTCTGTTCATGCATACCTATGACAAAGTCAAATTTATAAATTAGGCACAGTCCTCTTGTGCTCTGGGGACATTATTTAGTTAAATAAAGGTTGGTTGAACACAAAGACTGCAATACCAAGGCAGTTGATCTGATAATGAGACGGCTGCTAAATGACAAACAGGCAGGAGTGGGTACAGCGCGGATACACTGGACAAAGGGAGGATTTGCATCCTGGGAAGGACAGCACGAGATTTCATCATACTACTCAGAATGTTCCACAATTTTACACTTATTAATGGCTTATTTCTGGAATTTTTCATTCAATATTTTGAACCTCAGTTGACTACAGGGAACTGAAATTTTGACACACAAAACCTCAGATAATGGTGGAGGCTACACCTTTAAAGCAATGAAGACTTCCAAAAAAAAAATTTCAAATGTGGCACACTGAGCTATTTATTTATGTTTAAACTTTATTTGAGGGGCATATTAAAGTTTATTTTATAATCTAGTTCTAAGAAAGGCTAAGAAGCTCTGTCCTCACCTCTCATGTCCTCTGGTTTCCAGGGTGCATGGGCAGCAATGGAATGAGCCCCAGCTCTGGAGGAAGATTTGAATTTGAATCTCTGCTTGGCCTTAAGAAGCATCAACCCACCATGCTACTTACTTTAACATAAACCTATTAATACGGGTAAGAAAAAGGGATGAAAATTAAATATGACTTTTCCTAACATAAACTCATGGAGAAATCCAGAAATACCTTCAGTCGGGACACTGACTAATATCTCGTATTGAAATGGTTGCCATAAAATTGGCATTTTATCTCATGCCAGCACTTTGGGAGGCCGAGGTGGGTGTATCACGAGGTCAAGAGATCGAGACCATCCTGGTCAACATGGTGAACCCCTGTTTCTACTAAAAATACAAAAAATTAGCTGGGCATGGTGGCACGTGCCTGTAGTCCCAGCTACTCAGGAGGCTGAGGGAGGAGAATTGCCTGAACCCAGGAGGCAGAGGTTGCAGTGAGCTGAGATTGCGCCATTGCACTCCAGCCTGGGTAACGAGCGAAACTCTGTCTCAAAAAAAAAAAAAAAATTGGCATTTTATGATAAAAATGGGCAATGGTAGCCCTCAAGAAGTGCTCTTAAGAACCAAAACAAATGTCAAATGAGGAATCTCATTGAGTCCAAACACAGAAATGATAGAAACCTCATTGGGCACCTCACAGGATTAAAATCCTCTTATCACCTCTTCACACCACTGATGTGTGTGTCTCACTGTGAAACAAACAGTTAACAATAAAAAAAATTAAACAAGAAAGCAGTTGATATTGTGTTTAACATGAAACAGTTCTAAAATCTCTCAAATTCCAAATAAGCCTCATCACTTGTCAATTTCTACCTTATGACTATTGGGAGATAGAACTGATGGAGTGATCCTACATGTCTTTTATTTTTCTTCGATACATATTAGTTGTACACATTTTCCTACTCATTTTGCTGGGCCAGAAATGCAAGGCTCTGACTGCTTTTTCCTGGGGCCATTTCTCAGGGCTATATTTGTAGAAAGCAATCTTAGAGGAATGAAATACTCTCTCCCTCCAGGATGAAGAGCAGGGCTGCTTATTTACTATTTGAAAAGTGGGTCTCCCAAGCCTGATGTTCCTCAGCTGCAACACAAAACATGCCCTCTTGATGTTGCATCTATAATATTCACCATTTTATTCTGTGTCACCCCGCTGAAACTCAGTGGGCAAATGGAACTAATATAAACATGATACCACTTGCTGTGCTGTGAATAATATAATCCTCCGTCTCTGACTCAGAAATCTATGCATTCTGCCAGGACCCATGAAACAGCAATAGGCGACATATTAGCTTGTGAGTAAGCGAAAACCAAACCCCAGACCCAACAATGACATGCTTGTGCTCCAACTTAACTGTGACCTTCACAGTTAAGGACAATATTTGAGTTCGATTATTTTTGTACCACATGAATACAGTGCTTGCACAGAATAAGGACTAAGAAACGTGTTCAATAATTAGATGGTTGAATTAATTATTCACCAACTTTACAATAGGAAATTTTGTGTTTAGTTTTACATAAAATAGCCCATGACTAAAATAGACCTAGAGTCCATATTAAAAAGTGGGAAGACAATTAAAAATTAAAAAATCGACAGTGACCCAAATGAGCATGAACAATGCTAAGTCTTATATCTGAACAGAAGATGATACCATTTCATATCTGAATAATGGTTTACACCTTACAAAGTTCTTCCATATCTATATTGCACCTCAAAACACAGAGATAGGAAAGACATTATTATCTCTTCAGGGATAAGAAAGTGAATTTGTAAGACAAGCTGAAGATCATTAGGCTTGTAAGTAGTTGAAAAAAATTCTGCAATCCAGATATTTATCCCCTTAAAGTTAGGGCTCATTTCAAAATGTGGCATTTTCCATAGCTTCTTTAGTATTCACATTGGTTCTTTTGAAGGCTTCCTCTCACGTACTGATTATGTTTAATATGCATAGCCTCACCAATATTTTCAGATTCTTTAGTGTATGTGGTTGTGAAGGAACATAATGTCATTATTTAATAAGAAAAACAGGTCTGCAACTCTTTCGAGTCTGATCTGTTTTGAATACCACATCATCTCACACTCCACATATTCAACTCAACAATACAATGAAGTCAGTAGACCTAATAGATGCATTTATCTTAGCACAAATTTCAAAATCTAAGCTATACACTCAAGATTTTCTTTTAAAAAAGACAAGTCCCATAGTGCAATATCTATTAAAACTGTAGATGTGGTAATAGACCGATTTTTTTTAATTGATTTACTTGTGAACAGGGCCAGGCTTATACCACTACTAACATAAAGCTTGTTACTCTTAAATCTCCAAAGTCCTTTTCCTAAATGCTCTAGAATTGCATGTGAACTTTTAAAGAATTGCTTTTTTGAACTAGTTTTCCATATTTTTGAAATCATCTTAATTTATGATAATATATACTATCTTGAGCTAAGTAGAATGAATTGCCTGAAAGGCAAGCAAAATGTACTTAAGTATTATACAAATCAGAAATCATTCACATTTCCATGTTTTTCCAAAGTAAAACTTTGAAATATTAGTAGTTAAAAGTTTCCTTCATGATTTGTATCTCACTACTCAGCATTATTTCCTCCAGAGTATTTAGGATTTTTATCTGCCATATGAGAAAAAATAACCAGAGTTTGAACAAGTTGGTAGTTCTGCTTTATATGATCCAGCTGGCTGCAAAAAGAACCAGCCTGACATATCCATATTATATTTCATAATTTCTTATTTCTATATAATTGATAAACTCCCAAAATTTAGACTTGTAACATACTGATTTAAAGTTATGAACATTTTCTCAAAAGATCTAACAATGGTGTGTCAAAAATATTTATTCAAAGTTTCCATTAGTGTATTTCTTTGAGCATTGCTGAAAATTAGACTACATCAATGGCAAATTAAATCAAAGTCTTTGACTCAGTTTCCTAGATTTCACAATTAATAGGACCAAAAATAACATACTTTATGTGTTGTGGATGTGGGGTAGGAGGCATAGTGGAGTGAGATGATGAATAGTTCAGCAACATGAGGTCAACAGATGTGCTAAAATAATCCAGCGAGTAGCACAGCATCAGTGGGTTGCTTAGGATTCTCATTCAGTTCTAATTTCATTCTGGAATGTCCTGCAGAAGGTACTATATAACCTTAAATTCATCTGTCTTTAGAAAAATGCTGTCCAAGTTTTCATAAGTGCAAGATGCCAATTTTAGGGCTGTATGGATTTCTTTTGTCATTCCTAATTCAATCACATACCTAACTTAAGAAATACATAATGGAGTTCAGTTATTTTACCCAACCATTAGACCAGAGGAAAACAATCTGCAACAGTACACAACCAATATATAACAAACTTGCTAGAGAGAAAGTAAGAGAGATAGACGAAAAGAAGAAATAAGAAAGACAGTGAAGTAGTAAATGAGGGACAGAGGAAAATGACAAGAGAGACAGGCAGGGAAACCCTCAATCCAGATGGTCTAGTGAAATGACTGTGGTCTTATCTACTCCCTGCTCCTGCTTCTACTCAGTTCCAAGCTTGTTATCAGGTTACTGGTCCAATACAGACAATAGAGTTAATGAAACCACCTATCTCTTACCTAATATATAGCCACACAGGATTTTATTTCAACTCTTATTTGAACTACTATCCAATGTGTATGTAATAAGAATTATTCACACAGTGGCCCAATTTAAATTTCAGGCTAACCCTGAATGACTATTTAGGTATTAACTTCACATTTAAAAAGACGTAACTCTTATATATTTGAGAATACATAATTGTTTAAAACCTGCACCATAATATTAAGCCAAATGAAACTCAAAGGTTTTCTTAAGTGAAAGATTAAAGCATGATGTAAACACTATGAACAACTAACAATATATGGACCTCTATAAAGGCTAAGCCCAGAAAAAAAGTATCTCCTACATCAGAGAGAGCCCTCTTGTAAGCTCATTTATTTGCCACTTATAATCTATTTGAATGCCTATTTCTTTAATTCTAAGAATAAAGAGTTCTAAGAACATTGTTATATTGCATAATATTTAATTACTTACCAACCATTTTTATCATTTGATAGCAAAGAAGGGAGGAAGAGCTGGGTGTGGTGGCTCACACCTGTAATCCAGCACTTTGGGAGGCTGAGGTGGGCGGATCACGAGGTCAGGAGATTGAGACCATCCTAGCTAACACGGCGAAACCTCATCTCTACTAAAAATACAAAAACTCAGCCAGTCATGGTGGCATGTGCCTATGTCTTACCAGCTACTTGGGGGGCCAAGGCAGGAGAATAGCTTGAACCCGGGAGTTGGAGGTTGCGGTGAGCCCAGATCACACCATTGCACTCCAGCCTGGGCAACAAGAATGAAACACCGTCTCAAAAAAAAAAAAAAAAAAAAAAAAGAAGAAGAAGAAGAAGGGAGGAAGAACTAGATAAATGGTGATTTTTCTTCTTCCAGGGAGGTGAACATAAAGAGATACACATGTCATCTTTCCCGTAATGCTACAGAATAGAATTATAACTAGTAAATTTATGACTTCGAAGTAAAGAAAAATATAACAAAAATTCATTGGTAAATTTGAAATAAGTCTGTTAATAACAAGAGTAAGGTAAACTCTGCTGAATATAATGTTTCCAACATGTCACTGCCCTTCCTTTGGCTTTATAAACTTGAGTTCCAATATGGTACATGATTTTAATTAGAAAACTAAAATTGATACCACTTGTGAATCCAGTTCTGAACTAGCTGTTTTGGAGAAACACACACACACACACACACACGCACACACACACACAGACTTCTATTATCAAGGAGTTTATCATCCATTTAGAAGCACCAGACTCTGTCTCCTCTGTTTATTCCTCTCGTTCCCTCACAGCCCTATTTGTGATCCACTCCTAGCTGAGCAGCCCTCTGCTTCCTCTCTCAGAATTCGAACAGAATATCTATTTCCTCATCTACATCAAGAAAAAAGATTTTCTTAATTGAACAAGGCTATACCCTCCAACTGGCCTTAGTCTTTCTACTCATCAGAGCTGAAGACCACACAATAACTTCAGTCTCTGCTTGTTTTTCCTTCTCCTTGACACCTACTATGCTGGTCTTGCATGAGAAGATGCCCAGGTATCCCCTTATTTTCCATAGAAAAATAAGAGGTTTGTAGAACAGTGACAGACTTTGGATATGTGACAAGTCATGAGTACAATCCCCTCACAAGATCCTTTCTTCCTGAGAGTGAGTGGAATAAACTGTTTTCCTATGTGGAATAAAATGCTTTAGGACTCACGAGCTATTTCCTGCAGCATGAGCAAATGAAACACACAATAGGTGCCCAATAAGAATACAAACCAATGAATAAATACACAGACTATTTGACTGCCTCTGTGCTCCCTTTTGAGTTGGCGAGATTACCTAACAGTCTCACAAGCAATACGACGTGAGCTTTTACAGACTTGTACCATACTGATTTAAAATGATGGACATTTTCTCAAAAGATCTAACAACAGTGTGTCAAAAATATTTATTCAAGGTTTCCATTAGTTTATTTCTTTTCAGCAGTGCTGAAAATTAGACTACCTCAACGGCAAATCAAAATCAGTGACTCAGTTTCCTAGATTTCACAATTAATAGGACCAAAAATAACATATTAATTTCTGTAGGATGAGAAAAATTAATGCTTTAAAACATTCTGCATCATCAATAAACCTATGGTTCATTTTCACAAATGGCATTTGTTTCAATTCTCAGCTGTTGGATGATGATTTGACTTGGAGCAAAGGCAATGTAATTGGGTAACAGCTGAGATGTGCTTGTTTGAGTAGAGCTGAAAGATCCGTTGCAGGATTTCTAAGAGTGTGAATTACAATTCCAATGATATCAGAAACAACTAATTCTGTTCTTTAGAAGTGAGGACATAAAAGAAGTTTGAGGTTTTCTTATTTCAAGCTTTAATTGAGGGCTAGGCTGTAATTCATTTTCATCCCTGAGTGAGTGGTAAAAACATACACAGCAGGTAATTCACACCACCTCAAAAACTGTTGGTGCAGTAAGAAGACTAATCAGGGTAAGCTTCCAGTAGCAAATTATCAGCTACAAATTAAAACCTTGCCTCATGCTTGCTAAAAGAAACCTTCTTTTTCACCAACACATGCATGTGAATATTAGTAACTGTTGGATTGCAGCAAGATGGGAAGATTAAGGATCCTGCCTGCTTGCATTAAAGAGAGCCCTGGAAAGGTGCAAAATAAACTAGACTTCAAAGAATGAAAAATTTTTGGTTTAAAAATGAAAAGTTGTCACTATCCCAGGTGGGGTGGTGTTTATTCTGGAAATGGAAATGAATATTGCTCATAAAGAGGTGAACTTAAATTCCTAATAGAGTTTGAAACAGTTTTCATTTAAGTCCTTCTGAGTATCTTCATGAACCATATTCTACAAAATAAGAACAAAAGACTGTTGACTACAATAAGAATTAATTAAATTTCCAATGTTAATTAATCTCAAGGAAATAGAGAACGGTGGTAGAACAAAAATTCTGTGATTTTCTTGGCTTTATGCCACAACCTCAATGTAATTTAAAAGTATGTTTTTAGCATTTAACCTTCTCAGTGATTTTTGCTTAGATGATGTTCAAAATTGTTTCAAGAAAGCTGCAAAGTGATAATGATAATACATAAAGGGTTCAAAATGGCTGCACATATCTGATAAATATATACACTATATACATAATTATGTTATTGGCTTAAATGACCATAATTGCACCTTTTGGGCTGCAGATCCACTTTTAGTTCCATCTCTCTTTGAACAATGCTGTTGTAACAGCAATACAGACAAGGGTACACAGATAGCAAAAATCTTGATTTTTATAAGGGCTAATTTTCTCAATGCTCAAAGTCTTTCTTCTTTCAATTCAGAAAATAAAGAGAGAGAGAGCGAGAGAAATGCACCTTTCATGGATTAGCCAAAGCAACATTTCCTTAAGGAAACAAACACGCCCTGTTTTTAGAGCTATGTGGACTCACAGTAAACCTGTGACTTTGCCACAGAACTTTGTTCTTCAATCAAGTATGTCTATCTTTAAAGGGAACTAGAGGCTTTCTGGAAACCCAGAAAAATTACTTAAGAGTTGCTGAGCTGATATTCTGAATGCCAAGTTTAAAGCCTGAAGCAAATTTAAACACTATCATTGAAATCTCTGGAGGGGGTGAGGGAAGCGGGGAAGAGAGAAGAGGTTTAAAAATGGAAATCTCGAAACAGTCTGCATATAAATGCAATACCTTCACCCTACCACCACCTAGCAAGTCATTCACTTCTTTTAATTTGCAAAGGTCTGATGCAAACTGACTCTGTTTGGTAAATAGATGTACAGTCTTGAATTTGTCTGAACCTCAAGTCATTTCTGAAGATTCTACCTTGAAAATCACTTCTCCATTGAGTTCTGACCAGCTGCATCACAGACATTCAGCCCAGTATGTGTGCTTCTGTGTGTATGCATATGTGTGTTCAACTTAATTCATCAGTATCTCTGAATCCAAAGCAAAATTATCATAAATGAGGAGGAGTCCAGAATGCAGACCCTTTTCAACACCTATCTATTTATTTTTCAATATCTGGTTATTTTGTCTTTAGTTATACTCAAAGAAACAAATATCTTGTCAGTGCTCCCTAGAAGTCAAACAGTGGGCTCTGATGAAAGGGTCATTTTGTAAAATTGGATGTCTGGAAAGTATGTCCAAAATCCTGCAAGGTTTGCAATTCCAATTTTCTTCTCCAAAGGAATTGGAGTTATAGCATTGTCCCACCACGCAATGGCTGATGAGCAGCCATGTGCCCTTCAGCACCCAACTACTCCTGGAGCTGAGCTGGTACTCTAACTTGGGTTTCAGTTCCAGTGAAAGCAGAAAACAAAATGAACCTAGCGTCCATCTCTCTCTTTTCAGAGGTCCCTGAACATTTCTTGGAAGAGTTAAGTGATACAGAAGTCTCATTAAGTCTACTAAGATAACTGTTTGATGTGTTACTCAATAGATGAAACACAAAACTCTTCTTTAAAAATCAGTTAAATTGCTTGAAGGAACAACAAATTCATACATCAGCCCGTTCTTTATGTTCTAAAGCGCAATTTACGGGGCTAAACGAAAGTAAATGTCATAGCTTTAATTTCGTAAAAAGTTATGTACAAGTCTATTATTCAAAATAATCACATAACAGAGAACAGCTACCTTTCTGCTCAGTGGGGTGCCATTTTATAGACTTTAAAATTCACTAAGTTCAAGCAGCTTTCGTTCTAAATAATACATGTGCTAAATATGTCACATTAAAAGTGCTTTTGGCATGTAAATGATCCGTTTTCTCATAGAAATGCTTTTAAAGGAATCTGAGCTCACTTTTTTCTTTTTCTTCTTCTTCTTCTTCTTTTTTTTTTTTTTAAATTCTAAGTGCATTGAATTTCATTGTCCTACAGAACCATGCAGAGTTGAGCGAAGTGAACTGCAGGGACAACCCAGCCCTTGTCAGCCTGTGTACTTATGTATCATTTGAACTGTCAGAAGTATATAGAGTTCTGTTTGATTCAACATTATTTTCTGTTCCAATCTAGGGGAGATTTTCTCGTTTGCTCTCATTTTTCCTCCTAGAACTAAGTGTTAGCAAGCAGTTTCGGATCTAAAAAGTTAGTGATTTACTCTTAAAACCTAAGGCACCTGTTTTCTGTGTATTTAACTCTTCAAACCCTTTCCTATTTTTTCTGTTCTGTAACACTGAACAATAAAGCTGATGTTATATGGGTGATTTAAGGTACTTACCCTCCAAAAAACTTAATTCAAGATTCTTGTGCATGATATAAATAAAACTGAAAGCATAATCTCTCTCTCATGTAGCTTCATTATACTGATACATACACGGGAGCCTTCCCACACCGTATATGCAGCCTACCAAGGGAGAGCCTTTCATAACTTCTGAATTGATTGTTCCTTCTCTCTCCTTTGTAATGCCATGTAGTAGAATTTGATGATATCAGCTATCTTCTGCTTTTAGAGATCTTTTGCTCGTACTTATTAAAATAGAGCAATGTGAATGCAATTTGAAATCCATTATGCAGTTTGTAGAAGTTGTTTCTCATAGACTAGTTAGCTTCAGGGTTCTCCTAGAATTTTAACTTCACCATCTCTTTTACATATAAAGAAAAAATGATGTCTCAAGAAATACGTCAGAAATGATATGTCTAAAATTGCTGAGAGCAACTATAAGCAATGGGAGTTGGTTTTATGGTAGGATAATTCATAATACAATCATAACATATAAATAAGAGTTGAAAACATGATTTGGGTTGCCATACTTAGCAAACAGAAATACAGAACATCCAGTTAAGTTTGAATTTCAAATGAATAACGAATATTAATTCAGTATAAGTATGCCCCATGCTTATACTGAGAAACTATTCATTGTTTAGTCAAAATTCAAATTTCACTGGACATCTTCTACTTTATCCAGTAACTCTAAATAGAACCTACTTTAAAAGACTAACTTAAATAACACAAGATAAAACTTTTATATCAATCGCTCTACCTACTTTTGTGATTTAGACAATGATCGCCCATTATATCTATATACTTTACCTACTCTAATACCAATGCATTCCTTTTAGCTTTAGGAATGAATTTCTAAGGAACAGGTTTAAATGTTTTAATTAAATATGATTAACCAAGAATTCAGACAGGCAGATGCAGTAAGAGTAGAGTTGCCTTTTATTTGTTCAATGGGCATTTAAAGTATTTCAAGTGTGTCTGTTTTTAGGATACCAAAATGATTCCCTCCCTGAAATTCTCCATTTTATCACTTAAATATATTTACCTGAAAACTCATTGCCTCTAAATGTTTGACCAGATTTCAATTTCCTAGTTAGACTAGACTGTACCATAATTGCTTTTAAGAAGAGGGTTTACATTTATTGAGCACCTATTATAAACCAGTGCTTTAGCCTTTTTGTAATTTTCTGTATCATCACAAGAACTCTAAAACCTAGATACCAATTACTATTCTCATTTACACAACTACCACCACAAGTTACAGAGCTAACAAATGAGAGAAGTATGATCAGTAGCCAAGTCAACTGAATGGCAAAGTCTATATTCTCACCACTGTGAAGGCTGCCTCAAAAGAGTTGGCTGAATCTTTCTTTTTCCTCTCTTTAAAAAAAAAAAAGATTGAATTTGAGAAAAACCAAGATGGTAAAATCAGGACGAGTCTTACGTTAACTCAATATTGTTAGGAGGAAAACTTACTTTTCTTCCAGTTGTTATTTTAGTAAACCTGAAATGGATCAGTTAATGAAAAATTTTCTACAGACAGCACCTAGGATTAAAAACATTTTTTCCTACATGTTTTCTTCCCTTTAGGTTCATTACCATAACATACAATAGTAAGAATTAGGTACCCATGGAGCCCAACTTCAAGAGAATATTTTAAACCACATCTACATTAAGCATTGGATCAGTCCCCTCTACCACCACTGGGAATTATTCATTAGCATTCACAGTGCGAAAAATGCGTGAATAACACCACTGCATTTTGTAAAATGCAATTTTTGGCAGGTTGACTAAAATCTTGGCACACATTATCATTTTCCCAAAATGTATTTGCATCTAGGCTTACTGATTTTTATTACTTGATCTGGACCATCTCCAAATTCTCCTTATCCTCAAATTTAAATAGAGTACTTCATAAAGGTTTCTTATACATTAAAAAGTACTGTTAGAACAGGTAGAAACATAAAACTAGCACTTTATTATTTTTAAAGCCCTAAAACATATTCAGATGCATTTATTTATTGCATTTCAAAACTGTATTTATTTTGATATAGTGTAAGTGTTTAACAACCAAAGAGAAAACCTGCCCAGAGAGTGGTTTAAAGCATTCAAAGGAAAGAACACAAAACCTAAGAAAGTTGCACAGGAAGAAAAAAAAAGAGGCCCAGTAATTTTTATTTTAATATCATCTTCAGTCATTCAAAGACTGTGGGCTAATACACACACAATTAATCTGAACATGTATATTGTAGAAAACATCAGAGTCTATAATGCCACTAGGCAAACAGATATACAAAGTAAATATTGATAAACAGGTTACCATTACTCTTTCTCGACTCCGTTTACAAAAGTAAACAGAATTGAAATAGAATGAAGAGATTTTAAAAACAAGACTCCAAGTCTTTCACAACAAATATTTGGATAGTGTAGAAACCACACTGACCAAAATCCACCAGGTGCCAGGCAGTTTCCCCACACCTTGTTGATACCATCACATCGGCCACTCTGATGAAAACAGTTTTGGAGCAACACAGAAGATAACTGAGAGACTTAATTGAATTGATGGGATCGCTGACCTCATGAAATATAATGTTACAGTTATCTAATTGTGTCTGAAAAATTTAACTGCATGCAAAGATTTATGTTTTGATATAAAGAGTTTCTGGATCCATTGTGAAATGAGAGAAAATCTTTTTCTTTGAAGAATTTGCATTACAAAGTAGTTTTTTACCAAGAGATACGGTATGTAAACTCTGAATTTAAAGTTATTCTGTATGTTTCCTGAACAAAAAATATTACACTACCATATAATTTGAATTCTGAAAATAGTGTCTAAATTTTTAAATTATAGTCTTGCATAGATGTTCTCCACAACTTGCTTCCTATTCCCAAAGACTCTGAGCAGAGTTACATTTTTTAATTAAGGAAGATAGTTGCAATAATATATGTAGACTAGAATGTTAATTAATACTTAAGCATAAGAAATCATTAATTGAGCACAGCAGGCTTGCCCCTTCCTGAATTCTGCAGGCAGGTACAGCTCTATGTTCCTCTGGGAAGCAAGAGGATAGTGGATTGGGTGACTCTAACCATCCTTCCCAACACTGCTTAGAGCCAGCAGGTGACAACAGCTGGGGCTTCCAGCACAGTGGACACACTTCTCCCTAAACTCTGTGGGCAGCTGCAGCCCAGTGTTTTCCCAAGAAAGATTTGGATGGCAGATAAGGTGACACCACCTATTACCACTACTCATAGCTGGGTGGGACACACTGGCTGGGGCTTCCAACATAGTACACCAGCCTGTGCCTGAAATCTGAACGTGGATGCAGTTCCATATACCCCCAGGAAGCACAAAGATGACAGTCTGGGTGACTTTAACCACTCACAGTGCTCCTAGCCAGGTGAGCCTTGCTAGTTGGGTCTCCTAAGACAGCAGCTCTACCTTTGCCTGAATTCCACAGGTAGATACAGCTCTGTATTCCCCCAGGAAATACCAAGATGATGGATCAGGCAACTCCATCCACTGCTGCCTCTAGCTAGGAACATCTCACTGGTTTGGACAGTGCCCAAGCAAAAGTGAGAAGTGCCACAATCAGATAAATGGAGAGTGGTGAGACAGCTGGATTCATGAGCTGGTTGGGGGAGCAGGCATGCCTCCAGTCAAGGAAGGGTATAGCTTGTCTGACAGCCATGACCACTGCTGGAGGGAGCTCCATGGCCCAGAACACCTAATGAAGGAAACTCAGGTGGGCACCAGAAATTAGATGGATGCTCCTCAAAGGCCTGGGAGAGGACCTGGTAAGGGGTTGTCTCTCCCCTTATCCCACCACAGATCACTACTGCAGATGTACCAAAATACCAAAGAACCACATGGCAGAGTAAGAGCCTATCTACCAGCCACCAATCTTAAGTACCACTTACTGAATCACAGCCCAAATTATGACACCTAAAGTATTTTACCATTATACAGCACCTGTGAAACACAAGGCAAAAATCCAGCTACAAATAAAGATTCTCTAAAGAACCTTGGCCCTGTGAAAGCTCCCAGAAGTGAAGCCAACTCACTATATTCAACATGCTACACAGTTAAAGGAACATCAGCCCTTTCAGATGAAAACAAATCAGCACAAGAACTCTGGTGATTTGGAAAGGCAAAGTATCACTTTACCTCCAAATGAAAAAACTAGTCCCCTAACAGTTACTAAGGAGGCTGAAATAGCTGAAATGACACAGAATTCTAAACCTGGAAAAAAGGAAACTCATCAACATCCAGGAGAAAGCTGAAAATCAATCCAAGGAATTTAATAAAATAATCCAGGAGTTGACAGATGAAATAGCCATTTTACGAAAAACCAAAATGAACTTCTGGAATCAAAGAATTCACTTCAAGAATATTAAAATACAGTTGGAAACAAACAGAATACACCAAACTGAGGAAAGAATCTCAGACCTCAAAGACCAGTTCTTTGTATCAGCTCAGTCAAACAAAAACAAAGACAAAAAAATGTAATGGACAAAAACCTGAGAAACATGAAATTATGTAAAGAGATAAAATCTATGACCCATTGGCATTCCTGAGAGAGAAGGAGAGGGAATAAGCAATTTGGAAAACATATTTGAAGATATAGTCCATGAAAATGTACCCAGTCTTGCTAGAGAAGTGGATATACAAATTCAATAAATACAGAGAACCCCTGTCACATACTATACAAAACAGCCATCCTCAACACACATAATCATCAGATTCACTAAGGTCAGTGCAAAAAAAAAAAAATTCTTAAAAAGAGCTAGAAAGAAAAGTCAGGTCACCTACAAAGGGAATCCCAACAGGCTATAGCAGACCTCTGAGCAGAAACTTTATGAATCAGTGGAGACTGGGGAACCCATTTTCAGTGCTCTAAAAGAAAATAAATCCCAAACAAGAATTTAATAGCCGGACTGGGGACTCAAGATGGCGCTGTGAGAACAACCCAGGATTGGAGCCCGCGTTGAATTCGCAAACGGTGAGTCAGTGCTGCATTTCCAGACTGATCTTTGTTGCCCACAGGACGGGGAAACTCCCAAGTATAAAAAGACACGGGACGCCAGGCAGTAGGTCGGCCTGGCGAAGCCGGCAGCCGGGGCGGCGGCGGCCGGCCCTACCCAGCAATCCCCACAGGGCGCGCTTGTCCGGCTGCCTTGTTGAACCGGCAACCTGAGACTTGAGAGGGCTGGACTTGAGACTGAACGAGACTTGCACAGTAGCCCAGCCCAGGGGATTGCAGGGACAGATCGCTTGGGATACCCAGTGGGACGAACAAAACCGCGATTTCAAACTATCCCGGGCAGACGGTCCGAGACGCTCTGTGGGGGAAGGGCGTCCACCACTACGGAGGCAACCTGCCCCAACTGATATACACGCCCACTGCTGAGGCAGCCAGCCGTTGCCGAGGCAACCCGCCCCAACTGAGATACACGCCCACTGCTGACGCAGCCAGCCGTTGCCGAGGCAACCCGTCCCTACTTAGATACACGCCCACTGCTGACGCAGCCTGCCGTTGCTGAGGCAACACGCTACAACGAAGAGACTCCGCCGCAGGGCGTGGCGGAGACCACAGCAGAACCGGCAGGAACAGCGCGAATCACACAACAGCAGGGCGGAGCCTCGGCAGCCAAATAGTGGCTAGTCTGCCTTTGAGCTGGGCAGGACACCTGATCGGACATCCAAAAATAAAGCCCAAACCCCTCAACACAGAGCATTTGAGAAAAAAAAAGGGTTGTTTAATGAGCTGTGTTGCAGCAGAATCAAACATAGCAGCCTAACAGCCCTGAATGAACAACAGAGCTCACAGCTCAGCAATTAAACCCCTATAAAGTACAAACTGTCTCCTCAAGCAGCTCCCTGACCCCTCTATATCCAAAAGACTGTCATTAGGCAGGCATCATCCTGGGACAAAGAGAGCAGAAAAAGAAACTGGTAGCATCCCTCACTGTGCCACGGCTACTAGAGGTGCACCCCAGACAAGCAGGGTCTGGAGCGGACCTCAACAGTCGTACAGCGAAGGGGCTAGACTGGTAGAAGGAAAACCAAGCAACAGAAATACTTCATCATCAACATTCTGGGTGTCCACTCAGAGACCCAAACGAAAAGTCAGCAACTACGCAGACGACCAGCAGACAAATCCACAAAGATGGGAAGAAACCAGCGCAAAAAGGAGGAAAACACCCGAAACCAGAACACATCGCCTCCTAGAAAGGACCAAGACTCCTCACCAGCAAGGGAACAAAGCTGGACGGAGAATGACTGTGACGAAATGACGGAATTAGACTTCAGAAGATGGATAATGAGAAACTTTTGTGAGCTAAAAGATCATGTATTAAATCAATGCAAAGAAACTAAGAACCTTGAAAAAAGATTTGAAAAAAGATTCGAGGAAATGATAACAAGAATGGATACCTTAGAGAGGAATATGAATGAATTAAAGGAGCTGAAAAACACAATACGAGAACTTCGCGAAGCAAACGCAAGTTTCAATAGCCGAATTGACCAAGCAGAAGAAAGAATATCTGAAGTCGAAGACCAACTCAATGAAATAAAACGAGAAACCAAGATCAGAGAAAAAAGCGCAAAAAGGAATGAACAAAGTCTCCAAGAAATGTGGGACTATGTGAAAAGACCTAACCTACGTTTGATAGGTGTACCAGAAGGGGACGAAGAGAATGAATCCCAACTGGAAAATACTCTTCAGGACATCATCCAGGAAAATTTCCCCCACCTAGCAAGACAAGCCAACACTCAATTGCAGGAAATACAGAGAACACCACAAAGATATTCCGCAAGAAGAGCAACCCCAAGGCACATAATCGTCAGATTCAACAGGGTTGAAATAAAGGAGAGAATACTAAGGGCAGCCAGAGAGAAAGGTCAGGTCACCCACAAAGGGAAGCCCATCAGACTCACAGCAGATCTCTCGGCAGAAACACTACAAGCCAGAAGAGAGTGGGGGCCAATATTCAGCATTCTTAAAGAAAAGAACTTTCAACCCAGAATTTCATATCCAGCCAAACTGAGCTTCAGAAGTGAAGGAAGAATAAAATCCTTTGCGAACAAGCAAGTACTCAGAGATTTTGTCACCACCAGGCCTGCTTTACAAGAGCTCCTAAAAGAGGCACTACACATAGAAAGGATCAATCAGTACCAGCCATTCCAAAATCACACTGAATGCTAAAGAGCTTCAACATAATGAAGAATCTACAACAACTAACAGGCAAAACAGCCACTTAGAATCAAAACGGCAGTATCAAATTCACACATAACAATCTTAACCCTAAATGTAAATGGACTAAATGCACCAATCAAAAGACACAGACTGGCAAATTGGATAAAAATCCAAAACCCATCAGTGTGCTGTATCCAGGAAACCCATCTCACATGCAAGGATACACAAAGGCTCAAAATAAAGGGATGGAGGAAGATTTACCAAGCTAATGGAAAGCAAAAAAAAGCAGGAGTTGCAATTCTCATCTCTGATAAAATAGACTTTAAAGCAACAAAGATCAAAAGAGACAAAGAAGGCCATTACATAATGGTAAAAGGATCGATACAACAAGAAGAGCTAACGATCCTAAACATCTATGGACCCAACACAGGAGCACCCAGATACATAAGGCAAGTTCTTAATGACTTACAGAAGGACTTAGACTCCCACACAATAATAGTGGGAGACTTTAACACTCCACTGTCAATACTAGACAGATCAACCAGACAGAAAATCAACAAGGATACCCAGGGCTTGAACTCAGACCTGGAGCAAGCAAACCTGGTGGACATTTACAGAACTCTCCACCCCAAATCCACAGAATATACATTCTTCTCAGCACCACATCACACCTACTCTAAAATTGACCACATAATTGGAAGTAAAGCACTGCTCAACAAATGCAAAACAACTGAAATCATAACAAACAGCCTCTCAGACCATAGTGCAATCAAGTTAGAACTCAGAATTCAGAAACCGACCCAGAACCGCACAGCTTCATGGAAACTGAACAACTGGCTCTTGAATGTTGACTGGGTAAACAACGAAATGAAGGCAGAAATAAAGAAGTTCTTCGAAACCAATGAGAATGAAGACACAACGTGCCAGAACCTCTGGGACACATTTAAAGCAGTCTCTAGAGGAAAGTATATAGCAATAAGTGCCCATATGAGGAGAATGGAGAGATCCAAAATTGACACCCTATCATCAAAATTGAAAGAGCTAGAGGAGCAAGATCAAAAAAACTCAAAACCCAGCAGAAGACAAGAAATTACTAAGATCAGAGCTGAGCTGAAGGAGATTGAGACACGAAAAACCCTTCAAAAAATCAATAAATCCAAGAGCTGGTTTTTTGAAAAGATCAACAAAATAGACAGACCACTAGCCAGATTGATTAAAAATAAAAGAGAGAACAATCAAATAGATGCAATAAAAAATGATAAAGGGGAAATCACCACTGATTCCACAGAAATTCAAACCATCATCAGAGAATATTACAAACAACTCTATGCACATAAACTAGTAAACCTGGAAGAAATGGATAAATTCCTGGACTCCTGTGTCCTCCCAAGCCTAAACCAGGAGGAAGCTGAAACTATGAATAGACCAATAACAAGGTCTGAAGTTGAGGCAGCAATTAAGAGCCTACCTCACAAAAAAAGCCCAGGTCCAGATGGGTTCACAGCCGAATTCTACCAGACACACAAGGAGGAGCTGGTACCATTCCTTCTAAAACTATTTCAAACAATCCAAAAAGAGGGAATCCTTCCCAAATCATTTTATGAGACCAACATCATCCTGATACCAAAACCCGGCAGAGACCCAACGAGAAAAGAAAACTACAGGCCAATATCCATGATGAACATAGATGCAAAAATCTTCAATAAAGTATTGGCAAGCCGATTGCAACAGCAAATCAAAAAACTTATTCATCATGATCAAGTAGGATTCATCCCGGGGATGCAAGGCTGGTTCAACATACGCAAGTCTATCAATGTAATTCACCACATAAACAGAACCAAAAACAAAAACCACATGATTATCTCAATTGACGCAGAGAAGGCATTTGACAAAATTCAACAGCCCTTTATGCTAAAAACCCTCAATAAACTCGGTATCGATGGAACGTATCTCAAAGTAATAAAAGCTATTTATGACAAACCAACAGCCAATATCATACTGAATGGGCAAAAACTGGAAGCAATCCCTTTGAAATCTGGTACTAGACAAGGATGCCCTCTCTCACCACTCCTATTCAATATAGTACTGGAAGTTCTAGCCAGAGCAATCAGGCAAGAAAAAGAAATAAAGGGTATTCAAATAGGAAAGGTGGAAGCCAAATTGTCTCTATTTGCAGACGACATGATAGTATACCTAGAAGACCCCATCGCCTCAGCCCAAAAACTCCTGAAACTGATAAACAACTTCAGCAAAGTCTCAGGATATAAAATCAATGTGCAAAAATCACAAGCATTCGTCTACACCAATAACAGACTTAAAGAAAGCCAAATCAAGAGCGAACTGCCATTCGCAATTGCTACAAAAAGAATAAAATACCTTGGAATACAACTCACAAGGAACGTAAGGGACCTCTTCAAGGAGAACTATAAACCACTGCTCAACGAAATCAGAGAGGACACAAACAGATGGAGAAACATTCCATGTTCATGGTTAGGAAGAATTAATATCGTGAAAATGGCTATACTGCCCAAAGTAATTTACAGAATCAACGCTATCCCCATCAAGCTACCATTGACTTTCTTCACAGAACTGGAAAAAACCACCATGAACTTCATATGGAACCAAAAGAGAGCCCGCATAGCCAAGTCAATTCTAAGCAAAAAGAACACAGCGGGGGGCATCACACTACTGGATTTCAAACTATACTACAAGGCTACAGTAATCAAAACAGCATGGTACTGGTACCAAAACAGAGATATAGACCAATGGAACAAAACAGAGGCACCGGAGGCAACACAACATACATACAACTATACAATCTTTGATAAACCTGACAAAAACAAGCAATGGGGCAAGGATTCCATGTTTAACAAATGGTGTTGGGAAAACTGGCTAGCCATGTGCAGAAAGCAGAAACTGGACCCCTTCCTGACACCTTACACTAAAATTAACTCCAGATGGATTAAAGACTTAAACATAAGACCTGGCACCATAAAAACCCTAGAAGGAAATCTAGGCAAAACTATACAGGACATAGGAGTAGGCAAGGACTTCATGAACAAAACACCAAGAGCATTGGCAACAAAAGCCAAAATAGACAAATGGGACCTAATGAAACTCCACAGCTTCTGCACGGCAAAAGAAACAGTCACTAGAGTGGATCGGCAACCAACAGAATGGGAAAAAATTTTCGCAGTCTACCCATCTGACAAAGGGCTGATATCCAGAATTTACAAACAACTCAAGCAGATTTACAGGAAAAAAACAAACAAGCCCATTCAAAAGTGGGCAAAGGATATGAACAGATACTTTACGAAAGAAGACATATATGAGGCCAACAATCATATGAAAAAATGCTCATCGTCACTGGTCATCAGAGAGATGCAAATCAAAACCACATTGAGATACCATCTCACGCCAGTTAGAATGGCGATCATTAAAAAATCTGGAGACAACAGATGCTGGAGAGGATGTGGAGAAAAAGGAACACTTTTACACTGTTGGTGGGAGTGTAAATTAGTTCAACCATTGTGGAAGACAGTGTGGCGATTCCTCAAGGCCTTAGAAATAGAAATTCCATTTGACCCAGCAATCCCATTACTGGGTATATATCCAAAAGACTATAAATCGTTCTACTATAAGGACACATGTACACGAATGTTCATTGCAGCACTGTTTACAATAGCAAAGACCTGGAATCAACCCAAATGCCCATTGATAATAGACTGGATTGGAAAAATGTGGCACATATACACCATGGAATATTATGCAGCAATCAGAAATGATGAGTTCGTGTCGTTTGTAGGGACATGGATGAATCTGGAAAACATCATCCTCAGCAAACTGACACAAGAACAGAAAATGAAACACCGCATATTCTCACTCATAGGTGGGTGATGAAAAATGAGAACACATGGACACAGAAAGGGGAGTACTAAACACTGGGGTCTATTGGGGGGAAAAGGGGAGGGCCAGTGGGAGGGGGAGGTGGGGAGGGATAGCCTGGGGAGAAATGCCAAATGTGGGTGAAGGGGAGAAGAAAAGCAAAGCACACTGCCACGTGTGTACCTACGCAACTGTCTTGCATGCTCTGCTCATGTACCCCAAAACCTATAATCCAATAAAAAATTAAAAAAAAAAAAAAAAAAAAAAAAAAAAAAAAGAATTTAATAGCCTATCAAATGAAGCTTTATAAGTGAAGGAGAAACAAAATCCTTCTCAAACAGGCAAGCACTCAGGAAATTTATTATAAACTAAGGAAATTTATTAACCCAAGACTAGCCTTATAAGAGGTCTAGAAGGGAGTGCTAACCATGGAAATGAAAGATTGAAACCCACAACTATGGAGACATACTCAAGCACTTAGACCACAGAGAATATAAAGCAATGACAAAATCAAGTCTACAAAACAACTAGTTGACAAAAAACCGGCAATATCAAAATCTCATATATCAGTACTAACCTTGAATGTAAATGGTCTAAATGCCTAACTTTAAAGGTATAGAGTGGAAAACTGGATTAAAAGACAAGGATTGACTATCTGTTATCTTTAAGGGATGCATCTCATAACTAGTGACATCCAATGGCTCAAAGTAAAGGGATGGAGGAAAATCTATGTTGCAAACAGGAAACAGAAAGGAGCAGAAATCACTATTCTTACATCAGATGAAATAGACTTCATACTAACAGAAAGGACAAGGAAGGCCATTACATAATGATTAAGGGTTCAATTCAACAAGAAGATTTAACTGTCCTAAATATATATTCATCCAACACTGGAACACACAGATTCATAAAAGAAGTTCTTCTTGACATAGGCAAAAGGCTTAGACAGCCACACAATAATAGTGGGAGACTTCAATACTCCACTGACAGCATTAAACTTGTAACTGAGGCAGAAAACTCACAAATTCTAGAATTAAATTCAACACTTGAACAATTAGATCTAATAAACATCCACAGAATACCCCACCCAACAACCACAGAATATACATTCTTCTCATCCATACAAGCAATACATTCTAATGTTAACCACATGCTCAGCCAGAAGCAAGTCTCAATAAATTCAAAAATATCAAAATTATACCAAGTATACTCTCAGGCCATAGTGCAAGAAAAATATAAATCAATACCAAGAAGATCTCTCAAAACTACATGAAACCCTACACTGGATGGAAACTATGAAATTAAGGCAGAAATAAAACAATTCTTTGAAATTAATGAAAACAGAGACCCAACTTACCAGAATGTTTGGGACACAGCTAAAGCAGTGTTAAGAGGAAAGTTCATAGCACTAAATGCCTTCAAGAGTTTAGAAAGATTTCAAGCTAACAATCCTAACATCACACCTAGAGAACTGAAGAAGAAAAAAAAGAAAGAAAAATCCAACCCTAAAGCTAGCAGAAAAAAAGAAATAGCAAAAATCAGAGAACTGAATAAAATTGCCTGGCAGGGTGGCTCACACCTATAATCTCAAAATTTGGGGAGGCCAAGGCAGGTGAATTGCTTGAGCCCATGAGTTCAAGACCAACCTGGGCAACAAAGTGAGACCCCATCTTACAAAAATTAAAAAAAAAAAAAAAAAACTGGGTGTGGTGGTGCATGCCAGCAGTCCCAGTTACATGGGAGGCTGAGACAGGAGGATCTTCTGACCTTGGAATATTGAGGCTGTAGTGAGTGAGCCATGGCCACATCATTGTACTCTAGCATGGGCAACAGAACAAGAGTTTGTCAAGAAAAAGAAGAAGAAGAAGCATACAAAACTGAGATGCAGAAGTTCATGGAAAAGATCAATAAAACCAACACTTGGTTCTTTAAAATAATAAACAAGATTGACACACTACTAGCTAGATTTTAACAAAGAAAAAAATAACAGAAGATCCAAATAAGTTTAATCAGAAATAAAAAATACTACAACTGATCCCACAGAAATACAGAAGATCCTCAGATTCTATTATGAACACCTCCATGCAAACAAATTAGAAAATCTAGTGTATGTAAATAAAATCCTTAAAAACACAACCTCCCAACACTGAACAGAAAAAAAAGTGAAAACTTGCGCAGATCATTAAAAAAATTCAAAATTGAATCACCAATGCAAAAAAAGAAAACTCTACCAGCCAAAAAAGTAGCTGGACCAGAAAGATTCAGAGCCAAATTCTACCAGAAATAGAAAGTAGTGATACTAATCTAATCAAAAGTATTCCAAAAGAATTGAGAAAGAAGGGCTCCTTCTTAACTCAATCTATGAAGGCAGACCCATCTTGATACTAAAATACTAACATCTGGCAGAGACACAATGAAAAAGGTAAACTTCAGGCCACCATTACTGATAAACACAGTCTCAAAAATCCTCCATAAAATACTAGCAAACTGAATCCAGCAGCACCTCAAACATGTAATTCACCACAATCAAGTAGGTTTTATTCCTTGAAAACAAGATCAGTTCAATATATGCAATTCAATAAATGTAATTTACCACATAAAAAGAATCCAAAACAAAAACCATATGATCATCTCAATAGATACAGGGAAAGATTTCAACAAAATCCAACATATCTTTATAATAAAACCCCTCAACAGGCTAGGTATAAAAGGAACATACCTCAAAGTAATAAGAGACATCTGTGACAAACCCACAGCCCACATCATACTAAATGGGCAAAAACTGGAACCACACCCCTTGAGAACTACAAGAAGACAAGGATGCCCACTCTCACCACATCTATTCAACATAGCACTGGAAGTCCTAGCCTGAGTGATAAGTCAAGAAAAAGAAATAGAGGCCATCCAAATAGGAAAAGAAGAAATCAAACTATTGCTCTTTGCTGATAATATGATTTCATATACAGCAAACACTGAAGACTGACAAAAAGTCTCCTGACACTTCCATAAAGTTTCATGGTATCAAATTTCTATATATCAATATATACAAAGTAACATTTCTATATATCAATAATGTTCTAGCTGAGAGCCAAATCAAGAACACAATCCCATTTACAATAACCATACACATAAAAATGAAGTACTTAAAATACATCTAATCCAAAAGCTAGGAGATCTCCACAAGAAGAACTACAAACCACTGCTGAAAGAAATCAGAGATGACAGAAACGAATAAAAGAAAATTCCATGCTTATGGATTGGAAGAGTTAATATTATTAAAATGGCCATGCTGCCCAAAGCAATTTATAAACTCAATGCTATATCTATCAAAATACCAATGTCATACTTCACAGAATTAGAAAAATTTATCCTAAAATTTATGTGGAACCAAAAAATATCTTGAATAGCCAGAGCAATCCTAAGCAAAAAGAACAAAGCTGGAAGGATCAAATTATCCAACTTAAACTACACTATACAGCTATAGTAAACAAAACAGCATGGTACTGATTAAAAAAAGTAGACATATAAATCAATAGAACAATACAGAGAACCCAGAAACGAACCCATACACCAACAACCATCTGATCTTTGATAAAAATAACAAAGATAAGCAATGAGGAAAGGACTCCCTATTCAATAAATAGTGCTGGAATAGATGGGTACCCATATGCAAAAGAATGAAACTGGACCCCTACTTATCACCATACACAAAAATTAATTCAACATGGATCAAAGATGTAAATGTAATACCTTGAAGTACAAAGCCCTCAGAAGAAAACCTAGGAAATACCTTTCTCCACACCAGCTTTGGCAAATTATTTATGACTAGGTCCTCAAAAGTAATTGCAACAAAAATAACAATTAACAAGTGGAACCTAATTAACTAAAGAGTTTCTGCACAGCAAAATAAATTACCAAAAAAGTAAACAAATAACCTGCAGAATGTGAGAAAATATTCACAAACTATTTATCTTAAAAAATCTAATATCCAGAATCTACAAGGAACTTAACAAGCAAAAAGCAAACAATTCAATTTTAAAATGGGCCATGGACATGAACAGACACTTCTCAAAAGAAGACAAGTAGCCAACAAAGGAATGAAAAAAAAAGAGTTTATCATAATTAACCATCAAAGACATGAAAATCAAAAGCACAATGAGATACCATCTCACAACAGGCAGAATGGCTACCATTAAAAAGTCAAAAGATCACAGATGCTGGCGAGACTGCAGAGAAAAGGGAATGCTTATACACTGTTGGTAGGAAGACAAATTATTTCAGTCATTATGGAAAGCAGTTTCTCAACTGCTTTCCATAGAAGATATACGAGATTTCTCAAATCTTCTATTAAAATAGAAGAGATAGGAGATTTCTCAAATCACTTGAAATATAACTACCATTCAACCCAGCAATCCCATTACTGGACATATGCCTAAAAGAAAATAATTCATTCTATCATAAAGTCACATGCACTTGTATGGTTATTACAACACTATTGACAATAGCAAACACGTGAAATCAATCTTGGTGCCCATCATCAGTGGATTGGATCAAGAAAATGTGGTACATATGCACCATGGAATAATACACAGTCATAAAAAGGACAAAATTACGTCATTTGCATCAACATAGATATAGCTGGCTGGAAGTCATTATCCTAGTGGCTTAAACAGAACATAAAACCAAATATTGCATATTTTCACTTATAAAAGGGAGCTAAACAGTGAAAACACATAGACATAAAGAACAAAAGATGCTGGGGACTACTAGATGCAGGAGAAAGGGAGGTGGGCATAGGCCATAAAACTAGTTATTGGGTACTATGCTTACCACCTGAATGACAGGACCATCTGTATCCCAAACCTCAGTATCATGAAATATACCCTTGTAACAACCTTGCCCATGTACCCCTGGATCTAAAATAAAAATAAATCAAATTTTAAAATAAAGTTGTGGATTCTAAGAAAAAAAGAAAGAGAGAAATGGAGAGAAAGAAAGAGAAAGAGCAGGGAGGGAGGGAGGGAGGAAGATAGGTAGGTAGGTTATGTTTTTAAAAATCATGAATGTTTAGGAATATGATATTTTCTTTTACATTCCTGAGTGGTCAAATTGAAGTATTTTTGCCCTTTGAGGAGAGGATTCAGTATACTCACAAATAAACCTGTGTCTATAGTTTTCATATAAAATAAAGTTTTTTTGTGGGCAGGAAAAAATTAATATGAATGCAGTATTTGGAAACTTTAACATGAATGTGACCAGTGCTTGGGCAATCTCATCTTTAAGCTGTGAGATAACCCACATTTCATCATTAAGTCTCTTTTAGTCACATAATTCAAAAATTGTTTGGTGATAGCAATGCGAAAGGAACATGTAAAAGATTGTCGTTTTATTGGTAAGAAAGATGTGGAAAGTTAGCCTGATGTCAAAAATGCTCTTCATATAACTTCAAAATGATAATATTTCCCAACTGATCCTATTTGGTGTGACAAAAAGTATAAACAAAAATAATCTTGCAACATTCTTTTCTTTTTATCACTTTGAATATTTCAGAAAATGTTCCACAAATTCTGAGGTATCTTCCAGATTTTCATGTACTCATTAATATCCATCCTTAAATGACATTTTTACAAGAAAAAGAAGTCCTACCACATTCTAATACTTAACTTGTTGTAGGACTTGAATTCTGTCCTTGTAGAGGATTTTTCTTTTATTTGAGATCAAATATTTGAGATTTTCATTTTTCATACAGCATCAGGACCTGCACTGCATAGAAGGAATCCTATGATTTCAATGGACCCATGCATATTAAGTACTAGAAATAAGATAAAAAATGAAAAAAAAAACAAAATAAGTAGGTTTTTAATATAAAGAAGGGCAATGTGGTAAAATAGGAATGGAAGGGCACTTGGTGAACATCCTGGCTCCATCTTTTGCTAGTTGTGTGAACTTGGACTGAGAATGTTCTACGTTTTCTGTTGTTGTTCTTGATTTTCTGTGGAGTTTTTGTTTGTTTGTCTGTTTTTTTTTTATGAGATGGAGTCTTGCTCTGCTGCCCACACTGGGGTGTAATGGCATGATCTCAGCTCACTGTAACCTTCACCTTCTGGGTTCGAGCAATTCTCATGCCTCAGCCTCATGAGTAGCTGGGATTACAGGCACACGCCACCACGCCTGACTAACTGCTGTATTTTTAGAAGAGTTTCACCATGTTACCCAATCTGGTCTCCAATTCCTGACCTTGGGATCTGCCCACCTTGGTCTCTCAAAGTGCTGGGAATACAAGCATAAGCCATTGCACCCGGCCCATAATTTCCTGTTTTAAAGAAGAAACACATACACACACCTATCCCTTAGTTGCAATTTAAAAACTTGAAAATCTCTGAAAGCCCAAAGGGGTTTTTTTTAATTTCACTGATGGCAGAACAGAAGTGAACTGATGTTAATATGCATAACTGTCTTAGTTCATGTTATGTTGCTACAGCAGAATATCACAAAGTGGGTAATTTCTACAGAACAGAAATGTATGTCTCACAGTTCTGGAAGCTGGGAGGTACAAAGTCAAGGGGCATGCATCTACCGAGGGCCTTTTTGCTCTGTTATCCTATGCCATGGCAAGAGGTGAAAGGGCAAGAGAGCATGAGAGCAGGAAGAAGGGGGTCCAACTCATCTTTTTGTTGCGATAGCACTCCAGGGACAACAGTATTAATCCATTCATGAGAGCAGAGCCCTCATGACGTAATCATAACCTCTTCAAGCTCCCACCTCTCAAAACTTTTGCATTTGAGGTTAAGTTCTCAAGACATGAACTTGGGGGACATATTCAAACCAAAGCAATACATTTTACCACAGAAATATTAACATGATGATTCAAGATCTTACCTACATGTCACTAAAATGTTACCATAAATATATACAATATTGTTTCTAAAATTTAAAAATAAATGTGGATTTTAAACACATCTGGCCTCAAAGTCTTTAGATGTAAGAATTGTGGACCCATACGGCTATTAACAAAGCATTCTTCTTTCCCTTTGCCATTTACAAAATTCAAATAATCTATGTTGAGTTGATTTTTATATAGGTGTAAGAAAGGATTCCAGCTTTAGTCTTCTGTATATGGCTAGCCAATGATCCCAGCACCATTTACTGAATAGGGAATATTTTCCCTATTGCTAAGTTTTGTCAGCTTTGTCGAAGATCACTTGGTCTTGGTGTGTGGCCTTATTTCTAGGCGATTCTGTTCCATTCATCTATGTGAATGTTTCTGCACCAGTGCTATGCTGTTTTGGTTACTGTAGCCCTACAGTATAGTTTGAAGTCCGATAACATGACGCCTCCAGCTTTGTTCTTTTTGCTTAAAATTGCCTTAGCTATTTGATCTGTTTTTTGGTTCCATATGAATTCTAAAATAGTTTTTTTTTCCTACTTCTGTGAAGAATGTCATTGGTAGTTTGAGAAGAATAGCATTGAATCTGAAAATTGCTTTGGGCAGTAAGGCCATTTTAACAACGATTCTTCCTACTCATGAGCATGGAATGTTTTTCCATGTGATTCTGTCTTTTCTGATTTCTTTGAGCAGTGCTTTATAATTCTCATTATAGAAGTCTTTCACTTCCCTGGTTAGCTGTATTCCTAGGTATTTTATTCTTCTGTGGCTATGGTAAATGGGATTGCCTTTCTGATTTGGCTTTTGGCTTGCTGTTATTAGTGTATAGAAATGCTGGTGATTTTTGTACACTGATTTTGTAACCTGAAACTTTACTGAAGTTGTTTATCAGCTGAAAGAGCTTTGGGGCCAAGACTATTGGTGTTTTCTACATATATAATCACATTATCTGCAAAGTTAGCTTGACTCCCTCTCTTCCTATTTGGATGCCTTTTCTTTCTTTTTCTTATCTGACTGCTCAGGCTAGGACTTCCAATACTATGTTAAATAGGAATGGTGAAACATGGCATACTTGTCTTTTGTTGGTTTTCAAGAGAAATGCTTTCGGCTTTTGCCCATTCAGTATGTTGGCTGTTTCTCATAGACGGTTCTTATTATTTTGAGCCATGTTCCTTCAATATCTAGTTTGTTGAGATTTTTTTAACATGAAGGGGTGTTGAATTTTATCAAAAGCTTTTTCTGTGTCTACTAAGGAAAGCATGTGGTTTTTGTGTTTAGTTCTGTTTATGTGATGGATTAAGTAAAACCCCAAAATATAAAAACTCTGGAAGACAACCTAGGCAATACTATCTTGCGTATAAGAAGAAGCAAAGATTTCATGATGAAGACACCAAAAGCAATCACAACAAAAGCAAAAACTGGTAAGTGGGATCTAACTAAATTTAAGAGCTTCTGCACAGCAAAAGAAACTATCAACAGAGTAAAGAGACAGCTTACAGAATGGGAGAAAATATTTGCAACCTATGCATCTGACAAAGGTCTAACATTCAGCATCTATAAGAAACTTAAATGTACAAGAGAAAAACAACCCCATTAAAAGGTGAGTAAATGGCCCTGCGCAATGTCTCACACCTGTAATCCCAACACTTTACAAGGTCAAGGCAAGTAGATGAACCACATACATAAAAATTTTTGGCCGGGCACGGTGGCTCATACCTGTAATCCCAGCACGTTGGGAGGCCAAGGCGGGTGGATCATGAGGTCAACAGATCGAGACCATCCTGATCAACATGGTGAAACCCCGTCTCTATTAAAAACACAAAAAAATTAGCTGGGCATGGTGGCATGTGCCTGTAATCCCAGCTACTCAGGAGGCTGAGGCAGGAGAATTGCCTGAACCCAGGAGGCGGAGGTTGAGGTGAGCCGAGATCCTGTCATTGCACTCCAGCCTGGGTAACAAGAGTGAAACTCGGTCTCAAAAAAAAAAAAAAAAATTTTAATGTGTTGACAATGTTGCATTTAGGTGGTCCCATTTCTATTTCTGAGTTTGAAAATTACTCTAAAATGTGGAGTGTTACGTGTCAGAACATGGCAAAGGCACAGAATATGTTTGTATTATATGTTAAACATTGTGTTACATGTTATTATTATTAATTATATGTTTGAGGTCCTCATGTCAAATCCTGGATATAGAGGACAATAAAGAACTACTTTGTGTTTGGGGAAAAGAAGCAAGAAAATTAAAATAATTCAGCAAAATCAGGGAAGTGGTTAAAATGACTTCGTTTCATTTAGCTTACCTGTTAGATTCTTCACTTCAAATGGATTTTAAATGACTTGTTATAAAGATAGGAAGTAGTAAATTTGCTTACAAAAGTATATTTTAAGAGTCCTGCAATTCAAAACAGTCTAAATAAATTATCAGGCAATGTGTTCAAAAAATTACAAGATACTGAAAGAGTGAAGCTGGGAAGTCATAAGAACACATTGAGATTGCCTAGAAAGAAGAGAGGCCAAGTCTTGTCAAAACCTATCTCACCTTGAACCTGATTACAATACAATTTGTATTTATTCACTTAAGACCTCACCAGCAAAACAGACCCACAAGCACTGATAGTGAGTCAGGGTCCTATTAAGGATGAATGAATATTTTTTAAAGAATGGTGGATTAGTAGCAGTAATGTCCCTTTCTGTTCAGTCCTGAATGGGTTTTATCAGATCAAACAATACCTGTTTTTTACCTAATAAGGATAAGACTGCTTGGCTTAGGTCAAAACACAAAACAGCAAGGAAGGGTTTAGACACTTGCAATCCCTGAGGTCTTGTAACAAAGGGCAGGGATTGCATCTCCTGAGTCCTGGCCTCATTCTTACATCAATGATTATGTTCAACCTCTCTAAATCCCTTCAGTGCACCACTTCATTTCTTATTCTCAACTGTTGTGTAATGAGCACCTGCCAAGTTTCTCTTAAATTTTTCTTGGATAAATTTACAGGCAGTTTCCAAGGTATCTCCCTTTTGTGATAAAAACTCTGCAATGTATTTCAGGTGAGGAATTTCAAATCCCACTCATAATTGTTTGAAATCTTCCCTCATTCAAGCTGTCAGAGCTTGACAGCCCCGGTTCTGTTGTTATGCACTATTAAGTGGGAGCTGCTCTCCAGCCTAGGGGTACCTCTCTGTTTCAGTGGTGGGGAAATGGGTGAAGCTTACTGGGGATCCTTGGGGAAGGCAATGCCACATAAATGGGAGTTTCAGCAGGAGGAATGAAAATAATAAGTCCCCTTCTGAAAGTTCAGACCTACAAAATTTTTTAATGTGTTGACAATATTGCATTTTGATGTTTCCATTTCTATTTCTGAGTTTCAAAATAATGTTAAAGTGTGCAATTTTATAGGTCAGAATATGAGAAAGGTACACAATGTGTTTGTATTTTAAATTTGGAGTTTTCTCTAAAAGCCATAGAACGGCAAATGTTTTGAAGGTACTATATTCAAGTGAAGGTGAAGAGAAGGGGAAAAGATGTGATGATTTTTCCATCTGATTTCTATTGCGATAAATATCCTAATGAATTCTGCTGCAAGATGCAGAGGTCATTAGAAAGCAGTATTACTAATCTAGATGGAAACAAATTTCAATCTGGGGCAGTAATATATCTTACAGCTCGTAAACACATTGTACCCAATTATCTTAATATGTTTTACATGATAAGAGCAATTACAAAATATCTGGCAGAACGGATGGGCTCAGGGTAATTATTTTAATTTATTCACACTTAGACACTGCGTCAGGACATGAGATATACTTCCATCAGGACTTCTTTCTTCTGGAGACATTCACTGATTTCTTCATTCACTCATTCAATAAACACATCACTCACATTCTTTAGATATTGTGCTCAAAATAGGTAGCATGAAACACATGACAAAGAAGGAACTGTAAACTACCCAAAAGAGCTGGCACTCCAGTGCAAAAGATGAAGCCGGTATATAAACAAAGCTACTGCAGTACACAGTGAAATGAGTACTGTAAGAGGTATACCAACAATCCCTCTTAGAAAAGGCCATTGAGGCTCGGTGTGGTGGCTCATGCCTATAATCCCAGCACTTTGGGAGGCCAAAGTGTGCGGATTACTTGAGGTCAGCATTTGAGACCACCTGGCCAATGTGGTGAAATCCCATATCTACTGAAAATACAAAAATTAACTGTGTGTGGTGGCAGGCACCTGTAATCTCAGGTACTCGAGAGGCTGAGGCAGAAGAACTGCCTGAACCCAGGAGGCAGAGGTTGCAATGAGCTGAGATTGCACCACTGCACTCCAGCCTGGGCAACACAGTGAAACTCCGTCTTAAAGAAAAAAAAAAAAAAGAAAGAAAGAAAGAACAAGAAAAGGTCATTAACATGAAATGACATTTCTAGCAAAAGATGGTTTTGGGACAGATTAAATTTGAGTTGGACATTAACACAGAATTTAGAAAGCAGGAGCTGGGGGAAAGGATGCAAACTTAAAAGGAAGAAAACTATCCAGGACCAGGTGGACAGGGGCTCATGCCTGTAATCCCAGCACTTTCAGAGGCCGAGGCAGGCAGATCACTTGAGCTCAGGAGTTCAAGACCACCCTGGGCAACATGGTGAAACTCTGTCTCTAAAAAAGTACGAAAATTCACAAGGCAAAATGGTGAGTGCCTGTGTTCCCAGTGACTCAGGAGGCTAAGGTGAGAGGACTGCTTGAATCCAGGAGTTTGAGGCTGCAGTGAGACAAAACGGTACCACTGGACAGCAGAGCAAGACCCTATCTCAAAAAAAAAAAAAGGGAAAGAAAAAAGAAAACTATTGAGGCTGAGGTATGGTGTGAACCAAAGAAAAGATCAGGAAGCACAATGTACACACAGGGAGCAACAGGCAATGTAGTCTGCACCAAAAGCAGAGAATACAAAGGTGAGGAGAGAGAAATAAAACTGGAAAGGCTGGCAGACAGCCAGGCCATGAGGGAGGCTTAGCAAAAATACACTTGGTAAGAACTTTGGACTTGAGCCATTAAAAGATTTTGAGAGTAAAATGGCATGATAATATTAAACAGGTTAATCAGTAAGAAATTGGATAAACAGATTGGAAAGGTCAAAGAGCCAAGGTCAGAGTACAAACTAGGCAGCCCCTGCCCAGGGCAAGGTGGGCAGTCATGAAGGAAGAAGATAACGTAGTGGCAAAAGGAGCGGACAGTACTCGGGGTCCGGGAGTCTGAGGAGATCCGAGCATGTTGACAGGCTGAGCGGAGGGGAAGAGCCCAGGGAGACAGAGACAATGGAGTCACAAAGAATGTGCAGAAAAATGGAGAAACATCCAAATGGAGGTGGCAGCAAAGAGCAATTGGAGCAGGCTGGAGTTCACAAGTAGGGGTGCGGGTAGTCAACTACAAATAAGGAGGCTTGGGGGCAATCAGGGATTTGATAGAGAAGGAAAAATGTCTAGACCAATCAATGCAGAGGAGAGATAAGAGTCTAGGAGGTGAGTGTGCAGATTATCAGACAGAAAAGCACACTTCACTTAAACTAGCAGTGCGTGAAGCAGTGCTAAAAACTCAAACAGGCAAATAAGGCCATCGTGAATTAGAATTTCCAACACAACACTCTGTGGAAGAACTAGACAGAGCTGCACGGAAAGCAGCAACACCCTGAGAGTCATACAGTTAGAAAACTATGTAATGATTTGGTCTAAATGAAGTGATACTGTTTTATGCGATCTTTCCCTATGAATTTAGCTAAGTTGATGTAGGTTTTGTTTTCTTTTTATATTATGTATAGAGCAAACCTCTTATTTCACTATTAAGTGACTCTGGAACAAGATATAAATTTTCTTCCTACATAGATCTCCCTGTTCACAAAACAAGTATCAGAGGTAAACAAGCAAAGAGAATGGCCAGGGAACAGCAGTGGATGTTGGGTTCAGGACATGTTCTCTGACACTAGGTGCAAGGAGAGGCACTGAAGGAAAGGTCTGCCTCCTTGCCCCATACCATTCTTCGTAGAGTTCACAATTGTCCTCCAGCTCCAGGGGAGTAGGGTCATCAAATTTAAGCCCTCTCTGTCAGTAATGAAAAGAGCTGGCACTTCATTTTTTTCTCTAATTTTGCTAACTATGGGTTCTCCCTCAAAGTACAGGCCCACATCAGAAGCAGAAGGAAAGGGCTTAGCTCTCCACTGCACACTTTCTGAGAGATGGGAATGACTGTGTTTCAGGAAGATAGAAAATATACATACAGCATACTGATCTTAAAATGCAGGATATAATGACTACTATGTGTTTGCTTACTAAGAATATACCTAAATATATATTATATAGTAAGTTGCACTTAACTTTTGTGGAATGAAGATTTTTAAAAAAAAATGTTGCTACTATACAAACAGTTATCAATCATAAAATTTTCTCCTGCTGGGCACGGTGGCTCATGCCTGTAATCCCAGCACTTTGGGAGGCCGAAAAGGGCAGATCACAAGGTCAGGAGTTCGAAACCAGCCTGGCCAATATGGTGAAACCCCGTCTCTACTAAAAATACAAAAATTAGCTGGGCGTGGTGGCGTGCACCTATAGTCCCAGGTACTAGGGAGGCTGAGGCAGAAGGATCACTTGAACTCGGGAGGCAGAGGTTTCAGTGAGCTGAGATTGCACCACTGCACTCCAGTCTGGGAGACAGAGCAAAACTATATATATATATATATATATATATAGTCACTTGAATTCAAAGTATAGGTCAACACACGGTACTATAAAATAAAGCTTTATACTTCTCAGTGTTTATTCTTATAAAATATATATTTTTAAATTATATAATTAGAGCCTAGATACATGGATCCTTCTACACAGGACATATGACAAATAAGAACATTTTCCAAAGAAGTCCACTGAGATGCAGGCATTAATTTAATAAAATGGGCGTGAGTCAGAGTTGTCCTGGGAAAACAGGTGTTAGAGATGCTGATACCCTGTACTAGAACGTCTCCTCCCCACCAACTTTTTCTCTTATTACAAGATGCCAATAAGCACCACACACAGAGATGCTTATTGGTGTTTTGTAATAAGAGAAAAAGGTTGGGAGGCCTAGATAGGAAGATCAATGAGGTCAAGAGATCAAGACCATCCTGGCCAACCTGGTGAAATCCCATCTCTACTAAAAATACAAAAATGAGCTGAGCGTGGAGGTGCATGCCTGTAGTCCCAGCTACTCGGGAGGCTGAGGCAGGGGAACTGCTTGAACCCATGAGGCAGAGGTTGCAATGAGCCAAAATCGGGCCAGCTTGGAGCCTGGCGATGGAGCATGACTCTGTCTCAAAAAGGAAAAACAAACAGAGAAAAAGCAGGTTAGCACTAAGAGCTGAGAACAAAGAACCATAAGAAATGTAAGCTGAGTCACTCTTAAAAGAGAGATTAAGAGGAAAAGCCCCTGATTATAAGAAACTCTTCTGTACCTCTGAGCAGTAAAGGTTTAATTCAGTAGGTTTGGGCTGCTCAAACCCTACACACTTCTAAGATCTTCAGGACTGACCCTTGGTCCAGCTCCTGGAGATGAGGTTTCAGACCTTGAAATATCCTATTCTGGATAGGCTGGAGTGCAGTGATACAGTCTCGGCTCACTGCAACCTCCACCTCCTGGGTTCAAGTGATTCTCCTGCCTCAGCCTCCCATATAGCTGCGATTACAGGCATGCACCACCACACCCAGCTAATTTTTGTATTTTTAGTGGAGACAGGGTTTCACTGTGTTGGCCAGGCTGATCTGGAACTACTGACCATAGGTGATCTGCCCACCTCGGCCTCCCTTAGTTCTAGGATTACATATGTGAGTCACCATACTTGTATGGAGTATCCTACTTAAGAAGAGTGCCTTTTGTGTACCTGAAGCTTTAGTCTATACCAAATAGTGTATGCTACCAATGTTATTTATGGTGAACACTTGTTTTTGTGTGCCTGGGCTTTGGGCCACACTGTTTCAGTTGGACCTCTTGATTAGCAATTTTTGCAACTAATTTTACTGACTTTGCAAAAGAGAGCCCACCAAAAGTACACAGGTTAAATCAAATGGAGAATAAACCTGAACTATTTTGAATGTCAGCTGAGTGTATGAACAAGGTTACTCTAGTAATTCTTTTTCTAATGTAACTATCATCTTTATGGAAACTCAGTGAACTGCTCCATATTTAATATAGGCTTTAGGTAAAAATTAATTAATTAAAATTAAGAAGCAAAGTCCCTGTTTTGTGTTAGAAGAATAAACCAAAAGCTCAGTAATCCTCTCCAGATTCTATTCTATAGAATTATTATTATTTTTCCGTTACTTCACCTGGTGAACTTCTTAAAGACCTCAGTTACTTTTTAAGACCTAGGTTGAAGGTCACCCACTCCCATCGCACTATGTGGTCTTTTACAACTCTAATAAAATGTGCTTCGCTCAGTGCTCCCAAAAATCTCTTTACATGTTTTCTAAACACAGGTCACCTTGTATGCATGAAGCATTTTGTTTTTAAGTCTCTCTAATTTGCAGGATTGTGAGTTCCTCATGGTAAGGGCAGCATGCATTTGATGGTTCTGGTCTGCAAGAACTCTCTCATGTCCTGGTATATAGAAGGCACTCGCTTAATGATAAATACATAAATGAGCTAAAGAATGCATGGATAAACAAAAGAATAAATGGATACACATGCATCTCAAACTCTTACACATAACTAGTAAGAGAGATTATATATTGTTCTGTTTGCAAGGTCTTTGAAAAAAAATCTTCCTCCTGAAAGATTATGATGGGCAGAATGTTGGAAAAATTTTTATCATGAAAGAGCTGATGTTTTCCAGGCAGATGAGTTGTGATAATGAGGAATAAGGCATATAGGCCTATTGTCTGGGATTAGAAAGAGTAATATAAAATTCTAGGATTAGCTATTATTTATAAAGTATGGTTATCTTTCTTGCAGATAACCATATCTCGATTTCTGAATTACGTTCTTATACCTGTAAGAACAAAAACAGTAACATATTTTCAAAATATCAAAATCAACTTATTTCTAGTTTTCATTCCTAGTAAAATTGGCAGGAAGGTGGTAAGTGACGCCTGCAATGATACTCACAGCAAGAGTCAACTTCAAAATATTTGGGGCCTACTCTGCCAACCACCACATAGATAGCCCTTTACTTCCTGAAGTGGGCTTTCTAGAAGGACTGTTTTGGGAAAGTAGTCTCTCCTTTCAACCAATATTTATGAAGCATCTACCATGTGAGAGTCTTTATGCTAGGCTCTGTGAGAGCTGTAGAGAGATGAATAAGCCATGGTTGCTGCTCTCAAGGAATTTTCAATAAAACACTTGTCTTCAGATGCCAAAAAGCAAGGGCACTGTGACTACACAAAGAAGATTGTTGGGAGAAGAGAATCACATACCAACTCTTTGTATAGTTATAACAGGCATGTTTGAAAGTTATTTATTTGTAAAAATCTCATTTCCATGTGAGTTTCTTTTATGAGCATTAGGAGGTACAGAACATTAGAGTAAACTGTACGCAGATGTCACCTTCTCCCTAGTTTCAAATCTCCCATGACTGTCTGATGATAGAGGTTAAAAAAAGAAAAAATAAAAGAGAAAAATTTGTCACCTGTAATCCAAGTGAACTCACCTCTGAATCGTACTGGGGTCTTAAAAGAAGACTATCACAGAAGGGAAAGAAAATGGAGGGGAGCTGGCAATGCTAGGAAAACTAATCACGCTGTAGAACTGTCCCCAGAAAGGCATGGCCACTGTCTGAAGGACATCACTTGTCCCCCAGGAAAAGTAAACTTTGCACCACAAAATGTAAGCTCCAGTGGTCCTGTCCCATTTAAAGTTGGGACTGTAGCACAAGTGAATAGCATACAACCTGTGGCAGAAAGAGATTCACGATGATAATAACAGCAGAAATTTAGTAAGTGCTTACCATGTGCCAAGGAGTGTAGTATACACTTAGTCTTCAAGACTACACATTAAAAATTGTATTTTATAGACTTTTAGAAGTTCATTATCTTACTCAAGGTCATACAACTAGGAGGTAGCACCAACTTCTTTGGTTCTAGAACCTGTACTTCTGAAGATCAATAACTAGGTGGGAGCCCAGTGAGCTGAACTTCAAGGCCAGGACTACACTTCTACCATTTGTACGCCAGAAGCCTGGTCACAATGGCAAATATGGAAAAAGAGAAAAACGTAACTCACTGGGCACGAATATCTAGAATCGATACATTTGGGACAACAAAACCAATTTTAATTCCCCAGTAGTGAGATAAATCCCAATGAAAACAACAACAACAGAAAAGGGAAGTAGAATTCAATACAGCATACAATATTTGTGAAATACCTAATACAAATAATATTTTCCTTCAGTCGTTTAATCCTGAGTGTGTGAACAAAGTTGCTCTAATAATCCTTTTTCTAATGTAACCATCATTTTTATGGAATCTCAGTGAACTGCTCCATATGTAATATAGGCTATAAGTAAAAATTAACAACTTAAAATTAAAAGGCAAAGCCCTGCTGTGAGTTAAAAGATTAAGCCAGCAGCTTGGTAATCCTCTCCCAATTCTATTCTACAGAATTATTATTATTTCTCCATTACTTCACTTTGTACTTACTAAAGTATATTACTTAAGTATAGTATACTGGAGATATGTATATACAATATATATATAGAGAGAGAGATAGATAGATATATTAAAGCATATTACTTGGATAAAGTATATATTACTCCTTTATACTTGGATATATTAATAAATATGGTCCTGTATCATCTCTCTTAAACATCTTTAAAAATGGGATTCTAGGCCAGGCAGAGTGGCTCATGCCTATAATCCCAGCACTTTGGGGGGCCAAGGCAGTTGGGTCATTAGGTCAGACGTTTGAGACCATCCTGACTAACACAGTCAAACCCGTCTCTACTAAAAATACAAAAAATAAGCTGGGTATGGTGGCACATGCCTGTAGTCCCAACTACTCAGGAGGCTGAGGCAGGAAAATTGCTTTAAACCAGGAGGCCATAGGTTGCTGTGAGCCAAGATCACACCATTGCACTCCAGCCTGGGCCACAAGAGCAAAATTTCATGAGAAAAGAAAAGAAAAAATAAATTAATGAAACTCTTTTGGTTATCATCCTCTTCTGACAAACCTCTTTTTCTTGGGGGGGGAGGGTGGACAAAAGGTGCATAGAAAGCAGATAAAAGCATTACATAGGTGGAATTTTAGTTCCAGTCCATCTTTGACGGTCATTGAGCTTCACAAAATGGCTTCTGTTCCCAGCATGCTCTCTCCCCATTTCCCCTCTTAAATCTTGGGAGATCATGCTATCATTCCGCCACTAGATGGCACTGCCGCAAATTGGGATGGACAGTACTCTGCAGACCCTAAACTTATAACAATTTAGACAAAAAGCAATAAAGATTAAATATACACCAAAACGCACTAAACATTAGAGTGATGCAGAGAACAGTGCGACAAACAAACAAAATATACTGAAAGAGTGCTGTCCCAATGGGATATAAATCAGGAAAGATCCTACATTATTACTGGATTCTCTCTTGGATACACTAAGATATAATGTTATTTGTCCAACATATTTTGGCTCCCAATATTTTTTCCTTTCAAGCTATTGAAGTTAATATTTAACAAACACATTTTCTGCCAAGTTTTAATGTGATATCATCCTCCAAAGAAACAAAGTCCAGAAATAATTTGTCTTGCTGGCAATATTTGTTAGTATTTTGACACAAAACCTGAATTATTAAAAGTAAATAGGAACTCAAGGACTCAGATCTCTTGAATTTTTTTAAGGTGCTCTCAAGGTTAACATATACTCTGTGGCAATGAAGAGGCAGATAAATAAAGGCTATATGGTGTCATATAATCTGTAATATTTCCTGTAACTGTGACTATTTTTTAAATAAAATTTTCTAGATGACAAATTTAATTTCCCCTTTGGTTTTGTTTATACATTGGAGTTTCTGGTGTCAGGGAACTGAACACAAAGCTGAGTGCTCCAGGTCTCTCTACTTTTCTTTTGACTCTTTGAAATTTACAGCTGAGAACTTCCCATAAGATCTTTTTATTTCAAAAGAATTATGTATATAATGTGTACTATGATATAATTATATATAATTGGTCACATAATTGAAGATATATGAACTATATTTATGTATTAGTAATTACACTGTTACATGTTATATAGAATTATGTTGTTAATTATGTAGTTTGTTTTATATATAAATATACATGTACATATATAAGTATACACATACACACGTATATATACGCGTGTGTGTGTGTGTGTGTGTGTGTGTGTGTATCTCCACTATAAAAAAGTCTCAACTTGTTGAGGAAAAGAAAAAGGAACTAACTTGAATCCCATTCAGGAAGTTACTGAAACGCCTACTGGAACAATGAGAAAGACAGCAAATTCCCGTCTTCACACATCTGGGTGTGTTTAAAAGAACCACAGGAAATGAACCAGCTTCCAACCTGTTAGCCACTTTCAAAGAGCAAATGGCTGCAAGCCCTTGGGGACCAAGGGATCCATTTAAGATGGCACAGCAAAGCTGAAAACTGGCCCTGGTCCAACAGTTTCAGCCTTGAATTAACTGGTGTGTGTGTGTGTGTGTGTGTGTGTGTGTGTGTGTGTGCATGTGTGTGTATAAAACAGTATACGCACACACAGAGCCAATAAATGTTACATGAACTCTGCATGCATTCTGTTCTAAATTTAAACAGGAAATAAAGTTAGGTCATGGCTATCTTTTGGTCAGGGCAAGGATGACAATCACAATAATTTTGCAAAACATAGTCAACGAAGGAAACAGGAGGAAGGTGTGATAGAGGTTTCACTGTCTACCAAAGCAGTACAGAAAATAGTTTATAATAAACATCCTAGACCCACAGAAAGGCTGTGAATGCCAGAGTGAATTTTTCCATCCTCCAGCTACGCCTTTATTGTGACGGTGTGGAATGTAATTAGGACTTTTTTTGAACAGGTATTGGAGAGACAGTGAACAGGGCCATTTGTGAGCATTTGTTTCTGTTCCAGGGGAAAAACAGCCCAGTCAGTCACTGAGAGTTTGACTCCTTAAAGAGCTTTACCATTCCTTCACAGTTGTTTGTTCTGAGACTACAGATAGACCAAGGAAAATGTGAAAACCTCCAGAAGCATTTCTTTCACAATGAGCCACTACGCTGAAGCATATAGTATTTGACAGCCTTTTGTGAGTAGCACAGTCCGTGGATTTTTTTTTTTCTCCAGCAGTGATATCCTTTCACCTCATTATAAAATATAACCTGTCATAGCTAAATTGAGGAGTTTTTCAACAGGGCTGGAAAAACTCATCTTTAATTACTGTATAGGAGAATGCTTCTGAATTATCAATTGTATAGAAAAAGGCTGAAAAACAATCTGACCATGGCAAGAAACAGACATTCCTTGATAGAGAAGCCATGTTGTTGGGTTTTCAGTTTCTCGGGTGATGGTGCTTTGATAGTGATGGCTTTGAAATTCATATAAGATGAGGAAGAAAAAGAAGCACTTTCATTAGTCGAGTAGTATTGTGTGTACACCTAACTGTCTATGCACAAATTGGTTTAGGGATTTTATTGGGTTGGTAGTCTTAGATTGTAAATATCTTGAATGTGAACTCCAGGACAGTTTCTAATGAAAGTTTTCTTTATATCAGCTTAAAGTGTTGGTTACTACCCCAAGTTTTGACAGATGTGCTTCCAAATTCTAGCTCTGCTACTAACTAGCTGATCATCCTGGCAATGACTAACTTTCTAAACTTTGGTTATCTTATCCACAAAACGGAGTTCATCATACCTACCTTATATGACTGTTGAGAATACTAAATGAGATAATGAATGTGAAGTGTTTATCAAAGCTTAGTGTGTTATAACCACTCAATAAACAGTAGCTATCATTACTAGAAACATTTTGCACTGAATTCTTGATAGTTTGGGCAGAGAATGAAAATTATATTTTTAAACGTAGACTAAGAATTAAAAGAAGTATCCCTTTCCTACAGGTGGGCATAGGAAAAAATTCCTCAGATGTCTGTCTCCCAGTTGCAGAAATAGGACAGGAGCCAAACCAATAGACTCTTGGACGTTGGACACACCAAGTCCTATTTTAATTAATGTCCTCTCAAAGCCAGTATTTTGATCCTGCAGATTAGTCAGCTACTCAAAATATTTCTCAAAAAAAATGTTTTCAATGGAAAAATGACTGGGAAATACTAAACATAAGATCTCAGTCTTGGAAATCCACAATGCACACTGGTTTACTGCACGTTTCAAGAAGCCCTGCAACAAACAAACCATGTTTACTTTGGCTGATTCAGGTTCCCCAAGCCTACTTAATACAACTTTTTTTTCACCCAATGGTTATTGCTTCACTAATAACTCATTCACATTACATGTCAGCCACAGTGTTAAGCATTTTACATATATTAACTCGTTAAATCTTAATAACAATACTATGAGATTCATACCCTTATTATTTCTATGTTACTTGCCCAAGATTGCACAGTCACTAAGTGATAGCAGGATTCAAATCCTAGTACTCTGACATGAGCCACATTCTCAATCAGCATTTTATATTTCTTCTTATGATATGTATTATGTGTATCAGTTATTTGTTAATCAGTTCTTGCATTACTATTATATAAAGAAATATCTGCGGCTGGGTAGTTTATTAAGAAAGAGGTTTACACCACATGTTCTCACTCATAGGCAGGTGTTGAACAATGAGAACACATGGACACAGGGAGGGGAGCATCACACACTGGGGTCTGTTGGGGGAAAATAGAGGAGGGACAGTGGGGGGTGGGGAGTTGGGGAGAGATAGCATGGGGAGAAATGCCAGATATAGGTGATGGGGAAGAAGGCAGCAAATCACAATGCATGTGTGTACCTATGCAACTATCTTGCATGTTCTTCACATGTACCCCAAAACTAAAATGCAACAAAAAATTTTAAAATTTTTTTAAAAAGAAAGAAAGAGATTTAATTGGCTCACAACTCTACAGGCAGTACAAGAAGCATGACGCTGAGATCTGCTTCCTGAGGTGAGGGCCTCAAAAAGCTTACAATCATGGCAGAAGGTGAAGGGGTGAGCTGGTTCATCACACAGCAAGAGCAGGAGCAAGAGAGAGAGGGACAGAAGCCACACACTTTTAAACAGCCAGATATGAAGTAAAATCAGAGTGAGAACTTACTCATCACCAAGGGGATGGTGCTAAGCCATTTGTGAGGGATTCATCTGCAAGTTCCAAACAATTTTTTCTAAGCCCCACCTCCAACACTGGGGGTTACATTTCAACACGAGGTTTGGAGGACAAACATCCAAAGCATATCAACTTAGGATTTAGCTGCAAATAACAGAAATCTCAGTCAAAATTGATTTAAAATAATAGTTTTAGCTGTAAACAACAGAAATCTCAGTCAAAATTGATTTAAAGAATAAAGGGAATTGGTCCAACATGGTGGCTCCTGCCTATAATCCCAGCACTTTGGAGAGCCAAGGTGGGCAGATCACTTGTGGTCAGGAATTCGAGACCAACCTGGCCAACATGGTGAAACTCTACCTCTACTGCAAATACAAAAATTAGCCAGGTGTGGTGGCACACACCTATAATCCCTGCTACTGAGGAGGCTGAGGCAGGAGAATCAATTGCTTGAACCCAAGAGACAGAGGTTGTGGTGAGCTGAGATCACAGTACTGCACAGTAGCCTGGGCAACAGACAGAGTGGGACTCAATCTCAAAAACGGGAACAAAGGACAAAGGGAGTTTATGGTCACACTTAACAAAAAAAAAAAAAAAAAAAAAAGTGAGTTTCAAGCACCAGGTGTGTATGTAGTTCTATTCTCTGAAATTCACTCATTCATTTCTGACCTCCTCCTTATGTCAACTTCATCCTCAGGCTGGCTCCATTATGTAAGAGTAGTCTCTCCCAGGTAGTACCAGCATATCTCCAAAGAGAAGAGAAAGCTTCCTCTCCTCAAACATTAAATAAAAGTGTTAGCCTCTTCTGATTAAGTTGTATGCCCACCTCGGATCATTCACTATGGCCATAGAAATATGATGTGCTGATTGTCTTCAGCTTGTTCATACCCAAATAAATTATGGTAGAGTGGATGGGTTTAGGTCAGTCCGGACCCATTTGTGAAGCTGAGTTTACAGCCAATTCCAGGAAAGCTGTATTACAGGAAAATTGGGGTTTTCCAGGAAAGAGAAATGGAGAAATGGAGTCCTACAGATTATGCTTTAAATAAAAGAATTCCCATTCAAGTCTGAGGTAAGTGTTCTTGAAACATACTTTCAAAAACACTACTGTATATTTTTCTTTTTTCTTTTTTGAGACAGGGTCTCCCTCTGTCATCATGCTGGAGTGCAGTGGTGCGATCTCGGCTCACTGCAACCTCTGCATCCCGGGTTCAAGCAATTCTCCTGCCTCAGCCTCCCAAGTAGCTGGGACTACAGATGTGTGCTACCATGCCCAGCTAATTTTTTATATTTTAGTAGAGACAGGGTTTCACTATGTTGGCCAGGATGGTCTTGATCTCTTGACCTCGTGATCTGCCCGCCTCAGCCTTCCAAAGTGCTCTGATTACAGGCATGAGCCACCACACTTGGCCTGTATATTTTTCTTAATCCTGTACCCTCTGGTGTCTTACAACAAAATGGAGAAAAGGGTATTAGGGAAACTGAAGTCAATGGAGACAATACATCTAAGCCTTGACTTTTCCCTGACAATTTGACCTCTTCTTTCATCAATCCTAATGGTACCTACAACAGAAATAGACTATAAAACTACCTTGACAATTTTCAACTGGAAAACAGAAGTATCTCTGTGATCTATTAATGATTTTAATAAAAAAATACCTAAGTTCCTCTCTGTATTATACACAACCCAAAGGTTATGGAACCAGAGTAAAAGTAAAATCATCATTCCTCTTGCTCACTCTTTCTATTCTTCTTCTCAGAGGTCATCAGTTTGGTTCAGTACATATTCCCGAACTCTCCAAACACATACACATACACACATAAAAATATACCTTTTGTAACATAAATGGGAAAGGGGTTTTTTCCCACTTAAATGTACATCAAAGAACTTCCCATCAGTACAAACAAAACTTAATTCTTTTTAACTGCTGCATAGAATATCACAGTCTGCATGCACTGTCACTTAAGAGTTTCCAGTGGTGATTGACAAACATGTAAGAGTTTCTAATATTTTTTTACTATCTAAAAAAGAAAGGCTCAAATTTCTGCTCCATCCTTGTACTTGCCACATTGTGTGCATGTAAAAGTTTTTCTCTAAGGCTCTAACCCACCAGTGAAATTGCTTGGTTAAAGGGGTTTGAACACTTTAAATTTTGAAAGAATTTACCAAATTGCCCTCCAAAAGACTGCTCCAATTTACACTCCCCCAACAGCGTGTGAGAATACCTGTTTCTCCACTGGATATTAGCAATCTTTTTGCATTCAATTTCAAAGAGTAATCAACAGGACTCCAGTTAACTATGTGATGAAAGTGGCTCCCTAAGAGCTTTAAGAATGTATCATTAGACACGAAAGAAAACAATTATTTGGTGTGACCTCACTCTGTGATTGGTATAATAATAATAATAACAAAACCCTCTTGATTGAACAGCTACTTATCTTAGAGTGTAAAGACATTAACTACCTGCCTTACAGCTTTTTTAAGAGGTCAATAAAGGTTATTTATCCCCATTTTGCAGATGCAAATTTTAAAGCATAAAAAAGTAAGTAAAAATTTCTACCAGGCTGTGTACAAGAATGGAAAATAAGAATGCAGTCCTTTTGAGTTCTACTTCTTCATTTTCTGGTGATAAGGCAGCCTCTCAAAGCCAGAAACAAAGTTCTGACATACAACCTTTACAGACCATGAAACACAGCTACCTGCCTTAGAAGCAAATTTACTCTTTAACTCTCACTTAAAGCTGAATGATAATTTAGAAATACAACAGAATGCAAGCCAAAGAAACTTCAGGTTCAGTTTTTAGACATGTGGTGGCCTTTGCTTCCTCTGGTAAAGGTTACTAGTGTTTTTTTCATTGGCTGACCCTGCTGATGTGGAAGGAAATGAACAGAAAATAAGGCGCGATCTGATGAATTCGATATTACCCTCTCTCTACACTCCTAGAAAGGGAAAAATTCAAGGACTTATGAACTTAAAATCTCTATATAGTTGGTGACAGAAACATTGGCAACTTACTTGGGGCACTTTTGCCATCATCGCTTTGAGCTCAGCCCCAGATATATGTCCCAGAGGGAAGCCATGTGTGCTTCAATGCACATCTTGTTTCTTTGCAGAGAAGTCAGAACTTACCCAAACATACTTGTTCACAGACAATCTAAATGAAACCTCCAGATTGATGACAGCTAGACCAGGGAAGGCAGGCACACCCCTTTCCATGTGGGAGCAAGCTACTTGCACACCTTGAAATGAATACTTTCCTTCTGAGTATTTGGTTGTTCTGTAGATTTCAATCTCAGGTCAACAGATTGTAATGGCATCAACACAAATATAAAGCAGTCACAAGGATTGTGACAAAGTGGCTTTACAGACCAGAAATGAATTTTTTTTAAGTAATAATGCTTAGCTAGGGTAAGAATAAATGTCAGTAAACTTATTCTTCTGCAAAGAGTTTTCTTTTCCCTGTTCCCTGCTTCAGTACCTTGACTTGGAGGCACAATCCTGTTCCACATCTACCCAGGCTCCATCAACATCCAGTATTCCCTGTCTAAAGCTTTGACACATTTGTCACAACAGCTAAGGTTGAGGACAGGAGTTGAAACAATTTCACAAGGCTTGTTATGACTCACATGGCCCCTATGTAGTCCTCTTAACTTCCTTTGTTCCCATCCTTCCAATAAAACATGAGCACCAGCCGTTTCCCCTTGCACAGTGTGAGGTGGAAAGGCTGAAGCCTTTGAGCTCCTGTTCCAGTCTACAGATCATTAGCACAGATGATATTGTTCAGTACATCAAACCTTTCATGCCAACTTCTAAATGAGGGAGAAAACTGAAGTGATGACAATGATCTCTCAGTAACCCTTTTAATAAAGATACTTTTTGTTAATAAAAATGTTCCTTTTAATAAAATTTAAAGAAAATCTTAAGGCTTTAGGACCATGTGGAGAGGGGGTTGGGAGAATAGGTAAGAAGAGAGAGGACAGTGACCAGAAAAAAATGAAGTAGAGAAGAAATAAGGACAATAAAGGATACATATTTGGTGTCCTGGGTGTATTATCCTGCTGCTCAATCTCCCACTAGGATCTGTAGATCTGTGATTCTTTAGAAGTCATCAGAGAACTCCAACTGTTTTCTAAAGTTTAAATATCACAGATTGATAGGCCCTGAGTTAGGATGGAGACATCTGCGGTTGTATCTCTGGGAGACGAGCATAATGACAACTTGTATTTTCAGAAGGTGTTTCTCTCAAAGCTGAAGACACTTCATACATTTGATCTAATTATACTTCCACAACATTGATGGCTTCTGGGAAGAAAGTAGGTGTTGGGACAGTGAGTGTTAGGGAGGGATGCAAATACCATTATCATTATTTTTTGCCTAATAAAAATAAAACATGGAGTGTTTCAAAAAGTGCCCTAAAGTAAGGTTTTTAAGCTTCTTAGCTGCTCTACTTTTTTATTCAAATAAGAACTAATGCTAAACACTAACATAAAAAACGGAAACAAACCCCTCTCTGAAAAAAACAAAATCAATGCTCAACTGCCTTTGATGAAACTAGGGATCCTGCCTCTCTCTACTTTGCTCTATCCTATAAAACTCATAGAAATAAGTATTAGAGAGAAATAATTACCTTCCCAGATGTGAGGCCATAAACTACCAGTGTAGGATATGAATCAGACTCCCATATTCTACTCCAGTCAAGCGATATAAGCTCCCAGGAAGGACAAAGAACCAGCACCTGTTGCTATAAGTGAGGGATATAAACTTTATCCTCACAAACCATCATCATGTACAACCTAGCTATCTTTTTAACATCTTCTACTGTGGAAATAACACTTATTAGAAGCATTTTCCTAATTACCTGATAGCATTACATTCGCCACAAATAATGACTCTGGTTACCCTGGGCATTCTGAGAACACAGACTGAACTTACCGACATGACTTTTTATTACAGTCTGATACTATCATTGTTACCAATTCTAAGAAGGCCATGTTTTCCCACAGTTTCTGAAAGCCTCATTTTTGGACTTCGGAATTTGACAAAGGAGAGCCCCACCATACGTCTATCCATCTCAGGATGCTAATGTAGTGTTGCTAGTAGTAGCAAGTACATGTGTTCATTGAAGGAAATATGAACTAAAAATACGGCCCTATGGATCTGTTATGACTAAGAAGTAATGTCTTTCTATGGCAGCTAAGTGACGTGACAGTCTGGAGCAGATTCCAAGCAACCCACATCCTCTCTTAGTGCCAGAGGAAGGTTTGTGGCCTAGAATGGAAGTGATATGATAAAAGTGTGTGAAATTCTGTTGGAAACAACTCAAGTGTCCTCACGTGTTTTTTCTAACCTATGTAATGGAATTTTTAACTGTATCTTGCAGGTCCTCTCTACCCAATGTAACCTCCAAATAGGCACTTTAAGAAAAATACAACAAAAAATCACAGGCAAAATTGGCTTCCCTTCTTGTCTTCTGCTGTTTCTATCAATGCAAATTAAATTTTTAAAATTCATTTTCTATTAAAAGGCTTCATTTCTCTATGACTTTTGATAAGAAACTTAAAATGCCTTGTAGCCCATGAGTCATAGTCTGCCTTAGACTGGAATGCACCACATGTCTGAGTGCGTTACTATTAGACCAAAAGAAAAGGCAGAAGAAGAGATTCTAAAGTGAGAAAAGTGAGAAGTCAAGTTGGAAAATATCATAAAAGAAGTGATTGACAATATAATAAAAGGAAGTGATTGGGAAGAAAAGAATGAGAAGAATGAGAAAGAGATGAACGTGTAAGGATTAAGTGCCCCGTAATATCACCTGTGATTATGGACCATCTGTGATTATGGATCATAATCACAGATGGTCCATAAAAGCTGAACACTACTGTCTATCTACCTGTCCACATGATGAAAATCAGGAAAGTTATGTAATTTCTACACATCATAACCATTATAACACAACAATCTTTTACAAACTGATAAAACAGACATTAGCAGCTTTATAGGATATAGCGATTATTGATTATACACACCTGATTAATGACCAACTCATTTTTTATTCATGCTATTTCTGCTCCTCAAACCCACAATGAGAAATAGGGTTAGAATCTACTCATTTGTCATTTTTTTTCTCTAAATCTTGAGATCCTTGCACTCTCCCAACATTTAATTTGTGGTCTGTACCTAGAGTGGAGTAGGCAATCTTGGGGCAGTAGAGACACTGCTTGGCAATGATCAACAATATGTACCCACATGTTCTTATACATCTGTGGCTCCCAAACTTTCTAAGACAGAAAATTTGATTAGGTCAGTCTTTCATCACCCACAGTGGTGGGCAGGTTATTGCCTTGCTTGTTTCTAGTCCATAAATCTTTGCACTTGGAACAACTCTATGGTCAAATAGTTGTGACAAGCCACGCCCCCCCCGGGGATAATCTGACTTAATGCATATGAAATAAGCCATAGCAGTGATAAGAAGAAAGATTGGGGGCCACTTTCCTCAAAAATCTTGGCAGTTATTTTAAATTTCAAGGGCTCTTCTCTAGATTAAGACCATTAACTTAATCAAAGAACTAGCAAAACATCTGCTCCATAGGTCTTATGTAGCTCGAATGATACTGGATTTGAAATGGAATTATGAAACTCCATATGTCTGTGGCCATGGAAGTTATTTAATAGTGTTAAACAGGAAGTAGCAGACAATCCTTATCTTTAGAATGGGAAATTCCTTTCAGCACAGATTTATTCAGTATGTTGGTTTTCTAATCAAAAGCTAGAACAGGGCACTGCAGGTAAACAAAGAAAGACATCACACATAGAGCACTGAGTATCAAATCACAGACAGAGAACAGAATTCAAGAAACTCACAAATACAGATCAAAGTAATCTTCAGGACAATAACAAATTGAGGGGTGGAATTTTGGAATGTATTATTCAGAAGTAAAACTTTGGAAATGCAGTTTAGACTTTATAGGCAATAAAGTCTGGACTTTAGTCATTTTCCAACCAAAATAATGAGAAATATCTTATTTAGTATTAAAATCCATGATTCGAGGCACTATCCATTTTTGCAAAATAATGTAGAAAAAATAAAATGATACAGAGAGAATGATCTCAGGACAATTAAAACAGAAATAAATACCAGAATGGAGACATTTTATTTATGCCTAGGCAGTTAAGCATTTTACTGATTCTTAAAGACAGAATTAGCTGTCGATAGAGAACTACTATGCAGAGCATTTACGATGTATATATCTGCATTCATGATTAAGTTAGTATTATGCTAAATGTAATGCAGTTTCCATTTTATAATGTAGGTTTTATCATTCTCAAACATTTATTTTTATTATAAAACTTCAAGATAAGACCTTCTTTCGTCGAACCTTCTCAAATATAACATTCTTTCTCATAAGTACCTACCCAAATGCCAGGGTTCTGATCTTTAATCATCTTCTCTTTTAACATACATAAATTTCCTATGGGTTATTTCATAGCTCCCACATTTGTTTCACAGTGTAGTAGACACAGAAATACACTGCCCAGAACCCCCTTGAAGGTAGGATGTGTTACCCAGCTACAGAAAGTGGAGCCAGCCAGCTCACGCCTGTAATTCCAGCACTTTGGGAGGCCAAGGTGGGTGGATCATGAGGTCAGGAGTTTGAGACCAGCCTGGCCAACATAGTGAAACCCTGTCTCTACCAAAAATACAAAGAAAAATTAGCTGGGCATGGTGGCGCATGCCTGTAGTCCCAGCTACTTGGGAGGCTGACACAGGAGAGTCCCTTGAACATAGGAAGCAGAGGTTGTGGTGAGCCGAGATGGCACCACTGCCCTCCAGTCTGGGCAAAAGAGTGAGACTCTGTCTCAAAAATTAAAAAAAGAAAGTGTAGCCAGCCATGAGGCTTCAGAATGTACCTCAGTTATGGAGAGCCACTTCAACCAAGAGAACCTATTTCCTATCCCAGGAGAACCCATCTCTGGTGACTGAGTGAGGTAAAAGTATAAAGATGCAGGCTATACTTTTTTTAAAATGAGAAAAATAACTCAATCCAACATAACATAGGAAAGAAAATTATATAACTAAGATGGTAAAAATTAATCCATATCAATAACCACAATAAATATAAATACACTATGTTCTTTAGCTAAAAAAATAAGATATTCAGATATAAGATAAGGTTTAAAACCTTATCAGACTTATGATTGAAACATGAAGACATAGAAATATTGAAAGGTAGACAATAGAAAAATAGTAATTGTGCAGCTATATTATTGTAACATAAAATAAAAGAAAATTGAAAGTAATAGCTTTGGTAGCAATAAAGATTGTTATTATATAATAACATAATGGTCCCTTTGCCAAGAAGATACTAAAGTTTTAAACATTTATGCAGCTAATGACTTGACTTTGAAATATTTTTAAATAAGAGCATAAATTTATGAAAGAAAAAGTCAAGATATAGTAGAGATTAAAAAATCCAAACACTGGCTTTTTGAAAAACAAACTTGACAAACCATTAGCAAAAGAAATTATGTTTAAAAGACCAAAGATAATCAATATGAATGCACAGATTCAACAGACATAAAATAATATCTTATAATTAGTTTAATTTAATGATATAAACTAATGATAATAATTTATATCATTAAATTTGAAAAATTAAACAACATGAACATGTGGCTACTAAAATATACTTAAAAAAACTGACTCTAGAAGAAACAGAAACTGTCAACGACATAAGCAGCTAAAGAAACTGAAACATTTTCTCATAAGAAAACACTAGGCTTAGATTATTTTATGTAACTTCTCAGCAACATATTCAGAAAACAAACAATTTTAATCTTAGACCAACTCCTTAGACCTTTTCTAAGTTATTTGTTCAGTATATTTTTGATACCAAATCAGGTAAAGTTAATATGAAAAGTGTAAAAAGAAAATTATAGGTCAACTCACTTATGAAATGAATGCAAAAGTAACTAAACAAATGGCAGGTATGAAATAGATAATAAATATATAAAGAGATTTTTCATAGGTAATTTGGAGTATGGAAGCTGAAAAGTCCCAAAATCTATCATCAAGAAGCTAGAGACCCAAGAAAGTTGACAATGTAGGTATAGCCCAACTCCAAAGGTCAGAGAAACAGGAAAGCCAATGGTGTAAGCCCAAAAGCTGGCAGGCTTGAGACTCAAAAAGAGACAACTTCTTAGTTTGTGTCTAAAGGCAAAGATCAACTCCAGCACTCAGGCAGATTGAGTTCACTCTTATTCAGCCTTCATGGTCTATTCCGGTTCTCAATTGGTTAGATGAGGCCCACCCAATTTAGTGAGAGCACTCTTATTCACTCAGCCCACCAACTCAATTGTCAACATCATCTAAAAGCACCCTCACAGACACACCAAGAAAAACATTTGGCCAAAGATCTGGGCACACTTTGGCCCAATCAAGTTAACACACAAAATTAGCCATCATAGGCCACATGTGGTGGCTCACACCTGTAACCCCAGCACTTTGGGAGGCTGAGTCAGGCTGATCACCTGAGTTCAGGAATTTGAGACCAGCCTGGCCAACATGGTGAAACTCTGTCTCTACTAAAAATACAAAACAAAAAAACAATTAGTGGGGTATGGTGGTGAAAGCCTGTAATTCCAGCTACTTGAGAGGCTGAGGCAGAATGCCTATAATCCCAGCTACTTGGGAGACTGAACCTAGGAGACAAACATTGCAGTGAGCTGAGACCGTACCACTGCACTGAAGCCTGGGCAACAGAAGAGACTCTGTCTCAAAAAAAAAAAAAAAAAAATTATATATATATAATTTTATAAGAAATTTATAAATGTTGTATATTTATACAATGGAATTCCTTATAGCAGTGAAAATTAGTGAACTCTAGTTATGTACATATACTGGGAAATCTTACAGAAATCTTAAGTTGAAAAAAATGCTGCAGAAGATACATACTGCTTGGTACTATTTATATGGAGTTCAAATAATTACTAAACAATGTGATGTTTAAGGATATTTACACACAGTATAAAGCAACAAAGAAAAATAAGTGCTACTCAAAAAAAATGAAAGACATTGATTATCTTGAAGGAGAGAAAAAAGTTAGGAAAATATCCTGAGAAGCATATAAGGACCTTCGAAAGTGCTTATTATATTCCATTTCTTATAATGAGTATAAGTGTACACATATTATTCTTTAGACATTGCATAAAAATTATACATATACACATATATACATATATATTCAGCCTATTCTCATTATTCTCAGTAGTTGTATTCTATAAAGCTACTGCTAACACTGAATTAGCAAATACTGAACCATTAACCTAAGGGATAGTTACGTTCCTGCAAGCTTCTAGTCAGGTTTTTATCAACAAATCAATACATAGCCTTGTTTTATGTGTGTTTATGTATAAAGCCACCATTTTATTTTTATTATTTTTTTGAGACATAGTCTCAAGGCTGGAGTGCAGTAGCATGATCTTGGCTCATTGCAACCTCCGTCTCCCGGATATACTGATAATTCATTAGCATTGAACTCACAGCCAACAGCACTATAATTCATGCCTGCACAGACCTTACCCAAAATGTGTATTTTCTCTATAAAAGATATAACAGCCTTCTTGTGCTTAGGAATACTAGAAAGCACTTCAGCACTATGCTTAGGGACCATTTTAAACAGGGAAATCACCAACAAAGAGCACAAAAATACAAAAAAAAAAAAAAGGCACTAAATAGATCACCAAAAGGACCCATTTACATTATGAATCTGAAGCAGGAAGGCAGAGTATCACCTTCTTCAAGCTCAGCTAGGAATGAATGTACACGTCAGGTGACTCGAATTTTTTACTGCTCTTTATGTGTCTGCAAATGATCAAGAAAGCACCATAAACATTGATTTTGAGGTTTCAATAAATTTTAGTGAGAAGGCAAATTTGCAAATATTGAATCTATGAATAATAAATATTGACTGTGTATACACATTTTTGCATGTAACAAATAATCATTTTATAAATGGGAAGAAAAACATTCCTTATGACTCTGTAGCTCAAAGGTGTGCTTGGGTTGAATGCATATGTTCATATCATAAAAAGGCTTGAATCCTCCCTCCACTATACCTCCTCCACAATGATCTCACACAGTGATTTCTAGAAGTAAGCAGGGTACCACCTCCCAAAGTTCTTTGAGCACCCTAGTAATCCTGCTGTGCTAGTCCCATCTCTCAGAGGTTGCTTTAATCTTACTGGTCCACATGTGCTGCCAAGACTTCCAGGGAAGCTTCACTACCCAGTGCTCATTGGCATTGGAAAGCCATGACATGGCTTATGTGCAGTTTCTATACTCACCTAAAAGGATCTCATCCTCCAGGAGCTGATGGGCACCACTCATACAAAAAGGTAAGGGCCTTTTCTACAATGCCACTTCAAAGTTAGTTGCCTGGGTTCCCAAATTTTCCCTGAGGCCAGTCATAAAATCTCTACGAAATGGGACCTTTAACACTTTTCAATGGGCTCAAAATCAATTCAAGTAAATCAGTGGAAGTTTAGCTTCTTCTTTCTCATCTCCAGGCCACTGTCTCCACCAAATTTATCTCTCCTCATCTCTAATATGTATAAAGATATATGGCAAATATTGGGAGAAAAGATATGGGCTAATATCTACACCTGGCAATTGACAGTCTTGTTAGTTTATTATAGGAAATCTCAGCTTTATAACCCACTGAAGAATTTTGTGGGTGGAGTTTCCTTCAAACTCTGAATTAAAAACCTCTTTTGCTTGCAATGTTGAAATGAATTGGAAATAAACTGGTCATATGTTTCCCATTTTCCTTTCCCATAGCTGAGTCAACATAAAAGTTCTATTAACTTGAAATGGAGAAAGAGAAAACTATTTTCTTGAAAGATGGAAACTCCAATGATTGCCTGACAAACAGATATCATCAAAGATCTCCATTTTTTTAGCTGAAATTTAGAATATGTATTTGAAGATCAGCCTTAACTCCTAACAACAACAAAACAGTCTAGTAATATATCCAAGGTAACATGGATATATTAACTATAAATACTAATTAAACTAGTAAATACTTACCTTAAATATAATTAGAGCTTTTCATGAGTGTCACTTTATTTTGTGCCTCCTTTCAAAACTTTAAGAACTAAATAATTGTAACTGATTATCTCTTCTGAAAGCAGCTATCGTACCCCATGAAATATGTGTCTTTCTTCTACCTTGGAGTCATTTGTACTAACGGTATTTTAATAAGAGTATATGGAAATCAGATAATCTCCTATCATGATAAATTTTAACTACCCTCTGGCCGACCACGATGGCTCATGCCTGCAAACCAGCACTTTGGGAGGCTGAGGTGGGTCGATCACGCGGTCAAGAGATCGAGACCATCCTGGCCAACATGGTGAAACCGTGTCTTTACTAAAAATACAAAAATGAGCTGAGCGTGGTGGTGCATGCCTGTAGTCCCAGTTACAAGGGAGGCCGAGGCAGGAGAATTGCTTGAACCCAGGAGGCAGAGATTGCAGTGAGCTGAGATTGCACCACTGTAACTCCAGCCTGGCGCCTGGCGACAGATCAAGACTCAGTTTAAAAAAGAAAAAAAAAAAATTTAATTACTCTCAAAGTTCTTGTACTTACTATAACTCAACTGTTTAGAAAGTATTTAAGGTTACACCTAGAATTTAAATTTCAAGTTTTCTTCTAAGCTTTTTCTGCATTAAATCCAGATACTCAATCTTCTCCCAGTGATTGAAGGACAATTATTTAAATTTGATAGCAGGAAAAACTCTATCATTTAGAGTTCTGATTACCAAGGATTTTTTTTTTTAGTGTAAAATACAATAATTTCTATGATTTACAATAATCTCTTGGCTTTCATTCTTTCATGTCCAGTAAAATTCCACAGTTTCTTTATCTCTCAGTCCCTCTGACATTTCCAAACTGTGGGGTCCTAAATGTCTTACAAATACAACATTGAAACAGCATGGATAATTAGCTTAAATTGTGTTCCAAAGAAAAGCAAATCAAACACCTATTGTTTTTCGCTTGTGGACAGAAACTAATTTATTTCCCTGAATTAATATATATCTTGTTTGTCTTTCATACTATACTTGATGGCAGGCCTCCAAAAAAGAGGTTCAAAATTTTAAGCCAAAGATCCCTGGAAACCCCAATAAAGTAAGAATTTCAATTTAATATCCAATGGTAACACATGTGCATTCTCAGACCTTTGGTAATAACAGTGAGATGTCATTATTCTAAGCTGCATAGACTATGAAACTTAGATAAATTTAACCTTATAAATGTAATTTTATGCTTTTAATATACTTTATTTCACTGATGGATATTTCCCTTCAAAATACGCACTCTAATTTCTCTGCCTATCTTCTTTATAATGCCATGACTCCTTCAGTAAGTGCCAGATTGCTCTTTAGAGCCTCTAGTGTAGCCTATCTCTGGCTCTTCCTAACAGTATAATTTAAGGCTGCATGTGCTTATGGCTAAAGCCGAAGTGTACTCAGAGTGTTAATCATGACTCTGTAATTACTCTTAATTTAATCCTAATGTCCACTGGTATTTATTTGTCATCCTGGTTAATGTGCATAATTTTAAAGAATTCCTTAAACCTGTTTTAGAATATGAACAAGCACATATATACAGCATTCTATTTATGACTAGGCATGACTTTCCTTTGGTTACAATGGAGACATTAATATTTATTCATCAGCTATTTAGCCAACTAGTCATTGCCTATCCTACACTAGACATGGTGATAAAAATGAAGACCCAGCTGGGTGTGGTGGCTCATGCCTGTAATCCCAGCACTTTGGGAGGCTGAGGCGGGCAGATCATGAAGTCAAGAGATAGAGATCAACATGGTCAACATGGTGAAACCCTGTCTCTACTAAAAATATAAAAATTAGCTGGGCATGGTGGCACACGCCTATAGTCCCAGCTACTCCAGAAGCTGAGGCAGGGGAGTCACTTAAACGAGAGGCAGCGGTTTCAGTGAGCCGAGGTCTTGCCACTGCCCTCTAGCCTGGTGATAGAGTAAGACTCTAGCACTTTAAAGCTTGATACTTTAAAAAGTATGTTTTGAGGCTTCTTTCAAAGTTTATGGATCTTGCGCGGGGCTGGAGTCGGAGCCTGAGGCTGCCGCCGAGAGTGCCAGCAAGCCCGCCGCCCAGCCCAAGCTCTTTCCCGCCGCCTCTGGCGCCTCGTCCCCAATCAGCCCCACCTGACCCCCGGCCCGGCCCGTCCCAGTCCCCTGACCCTCAGTCCGGCCCGGTCCAGCCTCCCAGCAGGGTCACGCAGCCGCCCCGGGGACGATGAAAGGAGGATAAATGGTGCCCAAGGCCGACAGCGGTGCCTTCCTGCTGCTTTTCCTGCTCGTGCTGTCACCCGGCCGCTGCGGCCAGTGGGGCCAGTCCGCTGAGACAGGCCCTGTGTCCAGCACCTGCTCCGGCTCACGCCCGGGGGGAGTAGGAGTCGCACAACTGTCTCAGCCTTGGATTTGACTTTGGCTTCACCCACCTAGGGGCCGCTGGAGAGCCATATGGGTTACCAAGTTCAAGGGGAGAGAGAAGAAACCGATGAAAATAGCCGCTCATCTGGGCCTGCTTTCATTCCCTGGCTCAACCCTTGACTTCAGAGCTCGGCCTTGAAGCTGTGAGCTTCATCGCATTCCCTGGGCCGCAAGAAGCTCACTGGGCCCGCGTCTCTGGAAGCCGTTGGGGGAGGCCCTTCCTCTGTCTCCCTGGTCGACAGCTCGTTGGGGAAACCTGGGATCTCCGACTGCCTGGACATCGGTGTTGCCGCCCCCTCGGGTTTTGTCTCAGGCTGTGCCTGGGGTTCTGCCTGGGGCTGTGTCTCTCCCTCAGGCTCCAGCTTGTTGGCAGACCTCTTGTCAGAGTCAGGTTCGGGGGTCCTCAAGGTTTCAGATCCCCGGGAGCTCTCCCCTTCCTTGTTGGTCGTCACAGAGGGCAGTCCCCATGCCTTGGGCTGCATCCAGCAGTGGCTGAGGATCTCGTCGATGTGGAGCTGCCGGTGACGTCTGGCTGCAGCATGCCATAGATGAGGTCCTTGCACTCATCTGTAAGGTGCTTGGAGCGTGGAAAGTTGACGCGGTGCTCCTTCTGGATAGGCAGCATCTTCCTGATGTTGGAGTAGTCGTAGGGCATGGAGCCGAAGACCATGATGTAGAGGATCATGCCCAGGCTCCAGATGTCATACACCTTGGGCTGGTAGGGGATGCCCTGCAGCACCTCAGGGGACGCATAGGCTGCTGACCCGCAGAAGGTCTTGCTTAATGTCATTCGACCATTGTCGTCCCTCAGGCAGGGCTTGGAGAAGCTAAAGTTAGACAGCTTGATGTTGAAGTCCTTGTCGAGGAGAAGGTTGTCACACTTGAGGTCCCGGTGGACAACATCCAGGTCGTGGCAGTACTTGATGGCCAAGGAGAGCTGGTGGAACTTCTTGCGAGCCTCGTCCTCGTGCAGGGCTCCCCGGGTTTTGATTAACTTGAGGAGGTCACCCTGGACCACGAGCTCCATGACAATATAGACCTTACCATGTGATGTCTCCAAGATCTCGTAGGTCTTGATGATGGAACAGTGGTTTAACATGGCCAGAATCTCAATTTCCCGGGGAAGGAACTTCTCCAAGAAGTCTACGGGGGCTTTCTTGCAGTGGATGATCTTGATCACCACGTTGAACTTCAGGCGCTCAGAGTAAGCAGATTTTACTTTTGCATAGGAGCCCTCTCCTAAATTTATCCCCAGGAGGTAACCTCATCGCTTGAGGCCTGCATCATCCTCCATAATGCTGGGAATGCCCAGTGCCTCTGAGGCTGCCCTCCATAGCCCCAAGGGGCATGGGCCAGCAGTATGCTCATTCACGTCCTGGACAGAGTCCTTTGGGCTTGCCAGGCCTGCTGTTTCTGCTTCCTACAGCCCAAGACTCTGGGGTGGAACTTTGGCACTGTCTCCCAGGTGACTTCAGTGGGTGAAGTCACAAAGGAAGAGTGCCCTGGGGGAATGAGGCTCTGGCCTGAAGCACTTGGACTTGGAACCCTGAAGTCTGGCTGGTGGGCTGGAGGAGACAAGACAAGCAGAGAGTGGCCTCGCACCTGGTTGGGACCTGAGGTAGGAGGAGTTTGTGTGGGTCTGCCCATGCTCCAAACCCAGAGCCAGGACTGCTTGTGCAGAAGTAAGGCCAGTTCTTGCAAACCAGGGCATCTAAGGAGGGTTTAATAAAGGGATGATTAATAAAGGTTCGAGCAGAGTGTAGAGAACCCTGCGGGTAACACAGGCACCCGAAGGTAGTAGCAGATCCCTGGCCTGCATGGAAAAGAGTGGGAATGGTCCCTGGAACCCGGAAAGAGTAGAGTAGACAGGGCTACCTTGAAAGAAGCAGTGCCCTTCAGTGGATAGAAAGAGCCAGCTTTAGTGACCCTACAGGCTGGCAGCGGATGGGAGGAAGTCCCATCCCTGACCTCTTTTTCTTCCCTTCAGCCCTCGATGATGTCCACACAGGCAGCCCTCAGGGGTGCAGAGCAGGGCCAAGAAGGGTGGTGTGTTAAGATGGTAGAGAGCCTCCTGAGCATGGAGTGGAACAGTTTGAGAAGCATGGATTCTGCCCTCTTCCCATACCTCTCTTCCCCGATCTGAGCCTTTGCTCGCCTCTTACAGCAGCTTTGTGGGAGGACAGCCAGCAGGAGTTCTGCTCTTGACTGTGAGCTCCCTCCTGGGGATCTTCCCTGTCCATGGCCCTGGCTGGTCTCCCAGGGTAGATCTGGGGCTGGGGGCTGAAGGCGGGGCCTGGCAGCTGCTCAAAGGACATTATAAGCAGCAGGGGCAGCACTGGACAGCGACCATCATTTCTGCTGGCCATGGAGCCTCTGCTGTGACTGGCTCTGTCTATAGCACCTGCTCCAGGCCACGTCCTGGGGGAGTAGGAGTCGCATAACTGTCCTAGCCTTGGGTTCGACTTTGGCCTCATCCACCTAGAGGGAGTGAGCACTCCTTCCTCACATGAGCCAAGAGGAACCCTGGGCCCATCAGAATTGAGTTGGTAGGGCTGGATGTCACTCAGGCTGCGTTGGGTCCCCAGCAGCCATGGCCCTTCTCCCTTTTCTCTGCTCTTTCACCTTCTTTCCCATCCCTGACTACCCACTGCCAGTCCTTTGTGCGTGGTTGGTGCTCCTTCCTCCAGGCAGCCTCCTTTTCCTTCCTGCTGGGGATACCCCAACTGCTGTCTCTTGGAAACCAAAAACAAAATTCTAAGCTCCCCAGCCATCTGAATGAACCCCCTCCTCTCACCCAAGGGCATTCCAAAGCTAGCCTGAAAAACTAGTTCAGGCCATAATAGGAAGTGGGGGTCAGGCAGGCCTCATCATCCCTCCTCCCTTTAGGTTTCAGGCACAGCTGAGCAAGGATAACATCGACGCAAAGACCTGAGGACAACAGACTCTGGTAGTAAGAAACAGCAGTACCTGAAAGAAACTCAAGTGTTTTACTATAAAACAGATTTCTCTGATGTATTTTGAAATGGCTCTGCAAAGCTGTCTCTTGTGAGGAAAATCTACATTCTGAAAAAACTCTCCTTCCCTTTCCAGGTCTTTTCTCCTGAAAGAATTAACTAGTCTGTTAAGAAACATTAACGGTGTGTTCTTTCTGAAGCCTGGTACCTGGAGGCTTCATCTGCCTAAGAACCTTGGTCTCCACAACCCATTTTCCCAGAGACAGTCCCTCCTATTGATTCATTCCAGGTCTTTAGATAAACTCTTTGAGCCAATTGCCAATCAGAAAATCTTTGAATCCACCTGATCTGGAAGCCCCCCTCCCATTTTCAAGTTGTCGTTCCTTTTCCGACTGAACCAATGTACACCTTACATGTACTGACTGATGTCTTGTGCCTGCCTAAAATGTATAAAACCAAGTTGTAGCCCTACCCCCTTGGCATTTGTTGTCAGGATCTCCTGGGCCTGTCCCAGGCCATTGGTCACATATTGGTTCAAAAGAAACCTCTTTAAAAAAAAAGGTTTATCTCTATTGCTGTCTACAAGGAAAAATATCCAGTTACATTTACTCTTGGTAATTAAACAGCTAAAAAATTTTTTTAAAAAAGACCCTTACTTCTGTCAATGAAACAGCACAGCGCAGAAAAGTAAAACAGACCTCTAAACAAATATACCTAAGAAAAAATTATACTTGCTATAATTAAAATGTTCATTGACATAGATGGGCACAAAAAAATCTGAGTGGCCAATTTCCCAGCAGAGTGTCAAAGAGAAGAAAGGCAATTCCGATTAGAAGTATTTCTGGAAAAGTTGTGTCGAAGAGGTTGCGACCCTACAGGGTTCTGGGAACTGCAGTCTCTTACGACTGGAACTTACAGGGCAAAGGGCTTTTTTTGGAAAGAAAAGGTCTGGAGAGAACTGAGATCGTGGCAGACCTGGTCTGGTACAATGATAGTTTGAACTTTATCCTATAGTTAAAAGGGAGCCAATAAGCAAAGCAGTAACATAACCAAGTAGTTTGGTATAAACAGCATTTAGTAACCATGGAAACTAGACAAAAGCAGAAAGATCAGCTTGAAACTACCCCAGTAGTTCAGACAAGGGATTTGGCCCCTTCAGCTTGGGGGTGTGGTGGGGAATAAAGAGATTACTATTAACAAAGTGTTCCTATCCCCTCTGAAAGTAGAAGGCAGAGCCAGATTAAAAAATAATAATAACCCTAACCACTTTAGACCACTTGATGCATTTTCTAAGTTTGAACACAGTAATGAAATCTGAGGCCTTGATTGCACCACCTAGGGCCAGACCGGTGCCTAATGTGAAGTCATCATATGACATGATAAGACAGTGCTAGAAGCAATTCATTCATTACTCTCCTCTACAAAAACTGAAAGTATTAATTTTGCATGTGATAAAAATGAGCTCTTTGAAAAGGTATAAAAATTAACTACTAAGTAACATGAGCAATAGGTGTTCATCCAAGCATTTTGTGTATATGTGCCTTGGCCACAAGAGTGTCTGTTGCTTGCATCCTTGGGAGTTTGGAAGGATAAAGTCATCAGTGTAATAGAACACCTTCCCTGAAGAAGGGCATATGGAACTTGCTAATTCTCAGAACCACAATGACAAAAATCATAGTTGTAGTTGGTATTCTCTTGTCCCTTTCATTCTTCAATCTCAATATATTAAACCACCAGATGAAGGAGTTGGGTAAGTAATCCTTTTGGCCTAAAACATAAGAAGGAAAAGCCAAAAAGTATTTTTGGTGATCCTGAATTGATCTGGGACAAACCTGATCTAGTATCAGCTCAAAAAATAGCAAGAATTAGAAGAGAATAGGTTTGTTCTCAGTGATATTGATTCACCCCAAACGTTACACTAATTTCTACATGGTTTATTTTGGCCCAGTTGCCCTGGGGCTGTGTCTCCATTACTTGTGATAAACCTATAGATGTGCCAATGCAAATTTATTAACTCACAAAGTATTCTACAGAGTATAAAAATGCAAAACAGCACTTATATAAATCAAGAATAGCAGCAGGCAATAACATACCCAATCTGTGAGGTGTGTATTATTTTCCTTAAGAAAAAGATTATACTCAAGGAAGATTATTTATAGTTTCCTTTTGAATGGTGTTAAAAATATTCAGAAAGCCAAATCAAACTTGCATAAGTGATTCAGTGATTTTCATTTCAACAGATATGTATCGCCTTTGTTCACAAAGTTGGCTCCTGATTGTCAGGCAGTTAAACCCAAGGAGCCAAAACATGAACATCCTTTGTTTTGAAGACCAAGCCTAGTTTAGCTCCAGTTGATCTCCAATCCAGGTTTTTTAGATATGTGTAGAAGTGCAAGATCTTACAATCAGAAGGTTATGTAAAGTCCTCTATGAGAGCATCTATACAAATGTTAAATATACTCAACAACCCTATTTTTATACCCAAGCCTTCAGAAATACTGGCATGAAAGAATTAAGCTTTAAGAACAAGAATACTTATTACAGTTGGCAATGGTTTCAAATTAGAAATAATGTAAACGTCCTACTAAACAAAATGCATAAATATATATTTGGTATAAGCTAGATGTATAGGTATGGAAAGAGGTTAATTCTCGAGTAAATAAAAGTAAGTCATATAACAATAACTACAGATTAATTTTTGTTTAAAAAGGGAAAATTGTTAGTACTGGTTAACTCTAGTGGTTGATGTGTGAAACTCTGGATTTTTACTTAATATAATTATATATTGACTGATTTCTTTAGAAAAAATAAGAAAGTACTATTCTTGTAATTTTAAAACAGACAAAAAAAGACAGTTATCAAATTCATTTTCCTGCCTTTAGGAAATTATCACCTAAACACAAAATCTTCCTGGCATCTTCCAGACACTTTTCATTAATTTAGCTCTGGGAATTTGAGCTAATACAAATCAAAATTTCTGATAACACCTAAGGGGTATGACATCACATGACTAGGAATTTTAAATGATTAGCATAAATCTCTGTGGATTAAAAATACTATCACAGCTCTAGTGCCAAAGTCAATGGAATTTTACGATCTTCCTTAGGTGTGGTGTAATTTCCCTTCATAACTCTTCTTCCCAGTTCTGACCCTCTCTCTTTTACAAATGGATAAACTATGAATGTGGAAGAAGTAGGAATTTCTGTAGGAGGTGGACAGTAAGTGGTAGTAATTGCAAACGTATGTTCAGAAATGTCCCAGTATATTTAGGCATCTTATCATGAGCATATCATTTTTTAGAGCAAACATTTTCTCTACCTTCTGTGCATATCAGTACACATACCAAAAGCTAAAAGGAATCTTTCAATTTCACAGCCAACTGGATTTGCTTAAACTGTTGACTGAAAAATAAAGCTAGAAAAATAATAGGCTTCTTTTACAGGTAATAAGAGATTCATTTATCTAGCTGCCTCAAAAAGTTCAGATACATCAATGAAAAAATCCAACTCACTCTATGTGAATAACTTAAAACTTTGCAAATTTTATCTAGATGCAAAGTCTCCACTTTTACCATTTTGTATATTGTCAAATGAATAAAAATGAATTATAGAACTTAACTGTTTCAACATCTTAAATACACGTGAAAACATAAAATATTTACCTTTCTCTTTGTTTATTTATCTTTTCTAGAGTCATAAGATATCTTGCTCTAAGAATCTATATTTTGTTTGAAATTAGGAATATTGAACATATAAAAGAAGAAAAAGCCTATCACAAGGAAAACTGTAGTATATTAGAACTAGTTGGAACTTTGAAAAGATATTATGAAATAAATCTCCAATATTATATTTTTCTTACCGCTTTACATTTTGATATTTTTTGTTTTATTAAGACAATAATATCCTAAGGTTTCCAGGTAAGTGCCAAAAGCTTAGTAATCACCAAATGTTTCAAAGACCCAGATTTCCCTCATGCCTATAGTAAGTGCAAAGGGCATATTGCATTTTCTCCTAAATAGCTAACCATAAATTGTCTCAGAGACTTGTCAATCTGGATATTGCTGAGATATTCAAAGAATCTTTCATCTGAGACCTATTATGTTGAAATTAAGAGTCACTTCCAAGTCAGAAGTCAGAGGTCATCTCTAAAACAGTCACATATATCTGTTTTTAAAGAAGTTAATTTAATGTTAAGAAAAATTAGAATTTCATTTATTAAACACAGGAGTCAGCAAACCAGTGAGTTGCTATTGATTGGTAATTTAGCTGAAAGCATCATTTTACACTAAAATCACCGGTAGAGTGTGATATTATCAGGAATCAAAGACAAAAAGAGTTTTAAGGAACCCAACATTAAATACAACTATTTTGCTTTATAGATGAGGAAACTGAAATCCAGAATGTATTTGATTTAACTTCATAGAGTCCTGCAAAACAGTTTTTCATAAATATGTATTACAACAAGTGGTATCTTTTAATGCTATGTTTTTACATTTTTTCTGAAAATTTAACTTTCTTTATAATTAGAATCAATTATACTAGCAAAAACTCAACACATGAGCCCCAAAGTCTTCTCATTACGTCTTCAACACATTAAAGTGGAAGTAACCAGAAGGCTTTGGAAATTCAGGTCTGAAGCTCTCCAGAGATGGAGGGTGAAAAAAAAGGAATCAAATGCTTATGAATGGTTGTTAAAACGCTAGTGCATATAAGATAATCTGGTAGGAGTAAATAGTGAGAAGCAAGCCAAGCTGCAGATCACAACCTCCAAAATATTTTGATCACTTAACTCCTCAGTTTAAAAAAAACTGAGGATGCACCATCAGTATACTATATTTACATACTTTCATATTGTACTTGATCTTGAGAAAGCTACATAACTTTTCTGGACTTCACAGATGTATTAAGGATTAAATAACCTAACATAAGCCTAGTATCTAGTAAGACTCCAATTAATGTAAGTTATTTATACATATGCACATCATATGCATATAATAGACATATGCTGTATTAATGTAACATAGTCATGATAAAACCCATTAAAAATAAAAATTAGAAAAAGACCAGCTAGAAATTAAATATAAATAGAATTTCTAATATGTTCTTCTCATGTTTTAATCGATTATTTTGTAGAACCCCATGGGACGCATCCACTCCTATTTGCAAACCCCTTTTTCAGAGGACTTCTCTTTCAAGGGGTAAGCTATCAAGAAAACCATGACTCAGTGACGTGCTGGAGTCAAATGGAACCAGATAAAGAGAACTGTTCATTCAGTGATGTCACATTGGTAGCTGGAAATGAATCATGGTGAAAGTACTTACACCAAAGAAATCAGAAAACACTGTATGTCAGAGCTTTCTTTTTCCCTTCCAGAGAAGGGAAAAAGCACATCACTTTCAGCATTTCAGAAGTAGGGAAAGAACAAAGAAAAAGTATTGTGAAGTCAGAAGGCCAAAAATAAAAGGGAATGAGAAGGCTAAGTAGTCAGACTTGTACATTGGGAGGTCAAGGCAGAAGGATCTCTTGAGACCAGGAGTTTGAGATCATCCTGGGCAATATAGTGAGACCCATCTCTACCAAAAAAATAAATAAATAAAAATTGTCAAAAGCTATGTATGTGTCTTTGGATTGAACAATTAGGCCAAGGTGACCAGGGAGAAGCAGATATCAATATGTGGGGCAGAGAGAAGCTACGAAGAAAAGCAGTCAATGAGAGAATCAAGTGCAGTGCAGCCACAGGCCTGGGGAGAAAGCTGAATCATGGAAGTGGTGGGTATAGAAGTAGATAAAGAACCCAGGGCTGATGGAGAGAGTGGGACACAGGTTGAGAGAAGCCGGGATAAACCCTAGAGACCTACAAAACAGTAGCCCAAAGAAGACACACAGCAGTTGTTAGGGGGAGGCACTAACAGTGGTGTGCAGAGGGCAAGCAAGTTTCTGTGACAGGTGAGTACAGGAAGGCAGGAGGGTCACTTAGAGGGTGCAGGCTGAGCTGAGCAGGCAAAAGTTAGAAAACATTGTAAGGGGGAACTAAGGTGACCCAGAAAATGGGAAATAGGAAAGCAGGAAGAACAAGCACTCAAATTCCATCCTTGTAACTGGATATGAATCAGTTAAAAGGAATTTAACATATGATTATAAGGCATTAATTTCTACCTTTTTTAAAAAACTAAAATTTCACTAAAAGCAATGATGCTTAATCCTCTGAACATGGTGACTAAACCATTATTTCCATGTGAATAAATTCTTCCATTTTGTTTAATTGAAAGGAAAATAATACTCTGATTGGGTTATTTTTATACACAAAGTTTAAACATTTGATTAGAACTATACTGCAAACTGCACATCTCATTGTGTGTTTAACACTCATAAATTCACTCGACCTGAGAGATGGCTGAAAGCCTAGGCATAATATTGTGCTGATACCTTTGTAACTGGGACAAAATCACCCTAGATAAATACATCTGCCACTTACAGTTGAAGACAAGTGTTCAATTAATTGAGTTTACAGTTTTGTTTTCTCTTTTTATTACTTCTCTTAACCTCATACTTACTTTCTATGCACCTAGAAGAGGAACAGGGAAAGGCCAGGTGAAAAATAAACTTCCACCAGCAATATTTGCAGAGCTGTTTCTGGTAAATAGTCAAACTCATCACGCTCTTATATCATCATTTATTTGCACTTGTCTTTTAACACAGCTTTTTGTGCTGTCATAAGCAATTCTTAATTTCCATCAATAACCTTTCATTTCAAGCATGGCCAGTTTGCATTATGCATGTGAGAGCTGAGAACTATCCTTTGGGAAGCTGGAAATTGAGGACTATACCATAGGAGGATAATTTAGAGATTGGGCTAAACTCAATTATCATAGACCAGGTAGGGTCCGATCTGTAAATTGGGTTGGTTTGGCATAAGAGCCCTAAAGTTTAATGGAACTGTTACAAAGACGGTACCTTGTCTGCCTGGAGCAACTTTTGTTCTCAGTCACATTGTATGTATTTGATTCATGCTGTTAATAACCCATCCAGAGTTAACTAGACTTACTGAGAAAGTAAAGATTAAAACTTATTAAAACTGTAGCAACTACCTTGCTGCCTTCTAAGGAAATTACATTCACTCTAGAAAAACCCTGCCTGGCTTTCAAACTGCTGTAACTCCATGTAAGATCTGAAAAGCAAAAAAGAGTTATAAAGAAAATATTAGGTATGATTTTTTGCAAGAGGCCCGAGGAAACTCAAATCTGGCAGAGGACAGAGGGGAATGGCACAGAAACTGTGTTCAAATGTATCTAGACAAAATAATATACAAATTGATCTGATGGCTTTTGTAACTTCAATAATGGGTATCACCTAGACTTGAATACTTCTTGGAACATAGCACATATTCTGTCTATACTTTCTAAATAGCGATCTGCCTGACTAACTCACTGATTGAGTCAGACTTTAGAAACATTGCCCTTCAGAACTCTGGCTGAAAACCAAGTTCAAAAATCATGACTCGACATGAAGAACATACCAATTACTGCCAATTAATCAAGAAGTGGCAAGAGTGCAAAGTGTCACCTGATTAAAAATGAGTCAATACTAACTGTCAATAACAGAAAAAGACATGTAATAAGGCAAATGAGTTTTGGGGAGTTACTGGTTTCACTTTTTAGTTCATGGTAAGCATGATACATTTATTGTTCTCCTTTAAAAGATAAATAAATAAGACCGCATTACCTTCCATTCTCTGTGGTCCCAAATTAATCATTTTCGTTGAGTTGCTTCTCAAAATCATATGCTAATTTTCAGAAGAGAAACAAAAACTGACTAGAAACAGATTCTCTCACTTTTAATTCACATTAGTTTGGTTCAATGCTGTTTAGCATATGTGGTTGGTTTGATCAATGGAATCACGACTCTGCCAGGGCCACCTCAATTCACGGCATTTCACAGCAGCTAAACAGAAGTTCCTCTCGGATGTGCCTTAACACTGATCTACAGGGGGAAGAGGCTGGTTGTGCTCAGAGATTCCAAAAACAATCTTCTTACAATCATAGGTAAGTATCTCTTAGCACCTAATCTAATAGCTTAACTAAGAAATTATTAACATGTAGTTCACAGATATTTTCAGCACCTTCTACTTGGTGGAGCCAGTCCCTTTCAAACCTCTGATTTTACACAGTCACCGACATTTGGTATTGAGATTGTCTTCTCAGGACTGGGGCAAATTATGCAAGAACATGACCTACAGAGTAACAGGGACACCATTTACCTGAATGCATCTGGAACTGTGTAAAGTCATGAAGCATCAACCAAGTGAACTGAGGTACATTGAAAGAACAATGGAGGGTGCCAGGAAGACCTAAATAATCACCTATGAGGAACCATGACCATAGTCCTGAACGACCAGAAAGAAATCCAAAGCAGAAGGCAAGAAATGCCATCAGAAGCTGAGGAAATAGAAATGGTGTGGCAGTGTAAAGGAGGAATAATAGGACAAAGAATCAGATCGAAGGCCAAGAAATCAGAACTTTATCAGGAACTGAAGTCCCCTTTTATGTATGAGCTGGTGCAAGGAGAACACAGGACAATACAAAAGACCTGGATCGTTAGAAACTCGCCTGTCAAAAATCCCTTGCCATTTCACCAAATAGATGACTATGGCAGATTTCTAGGACATGTTTGCTTTGGGACACTGGGACCTTAGAGCTTAATTTTCTATATTTATTACTTGTTCTTCTCAGAGTTTAAGATGAGTAGCACCTCTTATCAACTTACACCTCCCACCTTTTAAAAAATCTACTACAATATTTTAATAGATATAAGCAGAGAGGGATAAGTAATGTGACTGGTTAATACACTAAAAAGAGAAGTGTGCACATGATTTTGGTTTCATTCTTCAGTTTTTCACTATCTTCTACTATATTTTAATATTTTGACTGGCATGCTATTTTACATCTGGAATGGGAACTCATGTTAGGATGTGTCAGTAAACCCAGTTAATTCATTTAATTGCTACAACATTTTTCTATATTATGGAACAATTAGAAAACTATAAGAAAATGTGAATTTTGTTAAAAAGTACAATTCATAGATTTTTAAATGTGATACTTTATCATAAGCCACCAAATTCAAAGAGCTTATGCAAAACATATTTCAAGAGTTTATCAAAGTTCTCAGATCTAGGACAATTGATCATTCCTTATTTTGTTTCATCACATTTACTCCTTTTTCCTGACAGATAAGGTAAAGGAAATAACCAAGAACCACAAGAGTACTGTAGTTGCGACGTCATCATGGAAAGAATCGCACTCAGTTAAGTTCAATGGAAGTGAGTATTTCAGGGGGCTTGGGGTTAGGATAGGAAGGAGAACCAAGAGAACTCGGCCCTCTAAGAAACCAAGATAAGAAGCAAGAAAGAAAGAAAGAAAGAAAGAAAGAAAGAAAGAAAGAAAGAAAGAAAGAAAGAAAGAAAGAAAGAAAGAAAGAAAGAAAGAAAGAAAGAAAGAAAGAAAGAAAGAAAGAAAGAAAGAAAGAAAGAAAGAAAGAAAGAAAGAAAGAAAGAAAGAAAGAAAGAAAGAAAGAAAGAAAGAAAGAAAGAAAGAAAAGAAAGAAAGAAAGAAAGAAAAAAAACAAGAGATTCCTGCAACCCAGAATCCCTTCATAGCACTTGAGTTCAACCAAAGAGTTGAACCAAAGAAGTAAGATCAACAGTCAATCTTTTCATCTGTCTCTTTCTCCAAGTCTCTCTTTCTCAAATCTTTTTCCTTCCTCAAAGCTCAATGACACTTTCCTGCACCACCACTTTTATCTCCTTGTATCTTTATTGTGTTCTTCACCGTGAACACTAACTCTGCTTTTTAAAATCCCTATCAAAGTTCATTTTGTAAATATCAATCCCAAGATTACTGCCAGTATGAAAAATTGAGGGGTCTTTTACATTTAACTTAAGTGGGGTGAGGAAATTACAGCTGTGCTGAAATATAAGAGAAAAGATATTATTAGCCCTAGTCATGGTATACTGGGAAATACATAGGAAGAAGACGTATAACCAGCTACCAAAGAGTTGCTTTATCATCACTTTCCTTTGCTCAGAAAACATAGACAAAGGTGACTTCATTACCACAAATATTTTTCTAGTCTTTCATTTCTCTGGCTTCAAATCTTACTTTGCGTACTTACTGACCAGTCCAGGAAATGCAGAACAAGAGCTTGACAAGTTCTCCTTCTTCAGTTTCTTTAGAAATAAGTTGTCAGAACTTGCCATTGTTGAGCTAGCCTCACCTGCCCAAACACCAACTTAAATAAACTAACAGTACCTGAAACAAAAGGAATTTCAGCCGTGAGTGTTACATAAGCCCTGAAAATGGCAGAGACTGAGGTGTATTGTTGCTCGGTCTGAGCAACATTGAAATGTTATTGTAAGCCTTCTGTTTAACTTGCAATGTGCGTACCTGAGTGTCCCCTGTGGGTGGGACAGAGTGGAGCCGGGGGAAAGGGGCCCACACTCCTGACAGCAGGTATTTTCCTAATGCTGTGTTCTTACCTTCACCACTCCTGCTCAGCCTGGCAATACGCATGAAAAACATTAAAATACCCAAACTTCTTTTGCTATCAGGTACTCCAAAAGAGATGTAAATTAGTGTCTGTCATACAGTTATGGTGAATGAATTAAAGTCATTAATGCTAACACATTATTCACAAAATGTAACACTTTTTCCAAGTAGAAACTCAATCAATATAATGCAATAAATCAAACATGATTCAGTATGGAAAGCAACCAGTTTCTAGTTCACTGTAAAGGGACTCAGGATAAGGCAGCAGAACAGGTTATTGCTTAACACATTTTCCACTAAAAACAGATAAAATGTCTAATTTCAGGCTCTGAGCAGAATGTGTTTTAATGCAATTTCTTTGAAAATTTCTGTTTCTTGTGCACCTCTGAATATATACTCAATGTGAATTAATTATCACTGGTTCCTTAGCTTGTATTTTTATGTATTTACTGGAAAAAATAAAACCTGTCCCCTTTGTGTCTACACCAGAAAAGAGAAGGCGATACCTACATCATCGGCATGGTCTATGACCCTAGAATCAATGTGACGCACGGAAAGTTTTTCTGTAAGACTGAGTTACAAAGAACCATGATGTCTTATGTGATTGTACCTCTGAGATCTGCGATAACATTTGCTCCATTTCTTTTGTTTTTCCGGTTAACATTTTCATTTCAGTGTTGCTGATAATTTTCTATTATCTCACCCTCTTTTATGTTTCTCATGTATTTCCCTTTCAGTTAGTCCCATCAAATTAACTGAAGAATAAAACTATATAATATAGTCTTATTATAAGCAGAAGAAAATGAAGATGATCTGAAGAGATAAATCACCGAAGGTTAATAGCTTTTTTAAAATCAATCTTCCTTCAAAGGAAAAGGCTAAATGGCTTAGTAGATGAAACGCTAGCCTCTCACCTCTGAGACCATAGTTCAAATCTAAACTGTGAAGCCTTAAGCAACGTCTTTGCTGGGTGCATATCAGTCTCTAGTGGACAAAAATCTGCACTGCATGAGTTTGAGACCACCACACTAACCCTCCCCCAGCCCCCACCATCCCTGTCAGCAGGCCTGATGTGTTTCTTGTTTCCAGACCATCTTGTCCCTTAGGAAACGGTCCAGGTAGGAGTTAACATCACTGTCAGGAAACAGTGACTGTTTTCAGAGCAGCTTCCGCAAATAGCACCAGTGCTGTGAAGTCACTGGAGGCTGCTGCTTCCCGGTTCTGACCCTCAGCTGTCACCCAAATAACCTGACCTTCCACCCCTATAAACAGAGTGACACCTTTCCTGTCAATTAACAAACTAGGACAAACAGAATTGATCACTTGGCTCTTCCAGACTAGCTAAGGACTCACTTACCAGAGACTGGTTACTCATGTAGAAGGCAAACTTGAGTAATTAACATAAACACAAAAACATCCAAATAAAATGGCGAGGCAAAAATGTACATATATATAAACTCGTATATAAACATGTGTGTACCTACACTCATATATACACTCATATATAAACGTGTGTATACCTAAAAAAGTGTGTCACACGTTAACAAATACAAGTTTGGGCTATCGTTTGGTCAGATGGGTAATCTTCCATTGCTAGCTATTTAAAGAGCTTCTTTGTGTTTATGCTTTAGTAATGTGTTATCAGCATCCTTCAATAATGTAGTGCACTGCATTTTGAGTCTCCAAAAGAGATATACAAAGTGTTTGCAGAACACACATGTGGCACAAATAGCTATTATTTAAGGAGATTGCAGTCAGCTCAATTTTATGGGCAAAAATGTGTACATATAATAATCCTACTGCAGTGTCCAACTAAAACCAGCACTTTATTTCACAGTTTTATGATGAAATACGTTTTGTCTGTGAGTTTTATGCATTGTGCAATAACCCACTTTAAAACAGAAGCAATGTCTGATTTGGTACAATTTGGACAGGAGATGGTATTTGCATACAATGAAATGTGTAAGAAAAGTTTAAGAATAGAATCAATAATATTAAAATGTTGATGCATCTGGGAAATTTCCATGCTACTCTAAAATGATTTATTAATGATTGTTGTTTACTGATAATTCATACCACCTGCAAATCTCTTTGTTATGATTAAAGTAGGCTTTTTTCCTCCGGGCTGATAGATGGCTCTGTAATTTTGGAGGAAATATGCTAAAGGTCATGAGTTAATACAGCCTCTGGTACTTTCTCTTCCCATCCTTGCTTTACCAAATGGGAGGAAAGCTGTGTTGTATTATTTCATGGCTTTGTAACGTCCATTCAAAATGAAATTAGAGAGTGCATTAGAAAGAGAGTATCTGTGTGTACACACAGCAAAATCCACACCTATTCTGTAGAGTCTATTACTAAAATTATACAACTGCCTTTTGAGAAATTTTATATAAAAAATCTTTCCTTAATAATCTATGAATATCACTGTCTGAATCAAGTATTATTATCCCTTTTAAAATTAAACTATCCACAAAACATGCATTTACTTTCAGCTACACAAAATGCTAATAATGCTTTTAGAATGGTCTTTAAAAAGTCTAATTATATCATTTAAAAACTGAGAGACCAAAGGGCAAGCTAAATTCTCCTAACATAAATCAGACTTTTTTTATTTCAATGACTTTAAAAACCTCAAATGCAGTAATTTTAATAGCAATGAAAGAATGAATAAGTCATAACTCCGCCTGATCACATAACTGTCTATAACTGTTATTAAATGCTCCAAAATAAGTGAACTCATTATGTTCCTGCACTGCTTTTAGCTAATCTATGATTCTGCTCACTTCATCATGCAGAAAAGGCTTTGGTGCAGTTTTAGACCCTCAGCAAGGTCACTTCAATGCCTTTTTCCTGTTCTATACTGATCATTTAAGAACAGCACTTTGACCTGAAACTGATGCTGTCTCACATAAGCTTGAATGTTTAACCCCCACAGAGCTGCATTTTAGATATACGTTTGCACAGTCTATTGTCATATTTGCTGCAAACTGAACTAGGTTCGCTTTTCAACAGTAAAGGAAATGCCAATCAGAATTTGAAAACGCCATGTGCCCAGTGAAACTACCTCTTATATGATACAGAGACAGAATTCATGATTTTAAAAATATAGTATTTTGTCTGTGAATGGTTTCTTAAGTTATTATTGGCTTTATAGTTATACTTGGCTTTATAAGTATTTTTCACTGTTTTCTTTGACTCTATATACATTTGAGGTAGAGAATTTATCTAGCAAAGCAATTCCTTTGGACACGGTTTGAGGTTTTCCATGCAGTTAAGGAGACCATGAGAGAAAGTAAGGTTCTGGTCCTTTGTCGATTGTCCTTTGAAACAAAGGCCAATTTCAAACTTGAATAATATTCCTGCATGTCTTTTAAGTCACAATATTAAAATAGATATCATAGCAAGGGTCCTAACAATTGTTCTAGAATGTAGAGAGAGGGTTTCCTGTTGTTGCAAAAGCAATCTGTATGTGAAAAGAACTCAAGTGAAAGAGTCCTGATTGCAGATAAGAAGCAAAAGACAACAGCGAAAATCAAAACTGAAGCAACAAAAGGCACATATGATAAGAGGTTAAAGAGAGAGAGAAGGAAGAGGAGGAGAATGAGGAAGAGGAGACAAAGACAGAGGTAAGGAAGAGAAAAGAGGACAAAGGGAAGGAGAGGAAAAATCTGTAGATGAGTAAGATCCAAACAAGAGGTTTGGTTTTTTTTAAAAAGGATGGTTTACCTCTGGTAAACAGACAAATGAAAGGAAATTTTGACATCTTGTAGAATCTCCCTGAAGACTCCCAAAAAGGAAGGACACCCTTTGATCTTGTACTTGAGGCAGGTTGCTGGACTAGGTGGCTTCTTAGAAGTTATCCCCTGGACTTTGAGGTGACATATACTTCATTCAGTACATTCCCACAAGCTGAACAATCTAGGGCAGGACTCAGCTTATATCCCCAGTCCTTTGAAGGAAATTTCCCAGACCAGAAAGCCAGGAATTGAATTTCAATCCTGACTCTTACTCATAGCATAGTTAATATGTTTTCTGTATCATTTGGAAGCATATGCAGCATGGCAACAGAGATGTCAAATGATGGTGTACATGGAGTAATCGTTGAAACACAGCAAGTGGGATATAACTATGTTCCAATCATTTTCAAAGCTAGGTATGTGACATCTATGAATAATGTCAGCTTTGTATTTTTGCTTAACTATTTGTGTTCACTTGGGTTTGTCTTAGGCTTTGATTGTGAGATCCCACTTTTTATAAAATCTAACTCTATTGGCATACATGTAAATAACATGTAATCTAACTCTGTGAAACAACAACAGTAAGTAATTCACTGTGCTAGATGCCAAGATGGGGCAATTGCAACAGGAGTAAGACATTATCCTTTCCTTGAGGAATACAGAATAGATTAGAAGCCAGAGCACTCCTCTAGGAGTCAGGACACCTGTGTTCCTTTATTGGTTTATATTCTGGCAGCAACTAATATACTGCAATTCAGTTCTAGCTCTAACCACCTGGAATTATTACAGACCCCACAAGGTAAGGGTTCAGTCCTCCACAAAGTGCTCTCACTTCAAATGCCAGCCACACATCAAGGATCCCAAGGCTACCAGTACTTCTGACCAACTGGCTACAAACTCAAATTGTAGTGAATTGTTTCTGCAACCCCTTTATATTTCATAATTTGCTGGAATTACTTTTAGACACTTGATCTTAGCCAAAAGGCCAAGAAGCTATAGAATGACTTTTAGAATTCAGGAAGCCACTGTACTTATAACTGCAGTTCAATTATCAATACCAACCAAGACCAGACAAATGAAGAGACGCAAGGCAGAATAAGGTCTGGAAGGGTCTTGAACACAACATTTTCATGCCTTCTGCCTGTGTGATTAGGACATATCACCCTCCTAGCACATCAATGTTTTTATCAACCAGGAAACCTCACTGAACCTCAGGGTTCACAGTTTTTATTGAAATTCTATTCTGTAGGCATGATTGATTGAATCATTGGCCAGATGACTGAACTTATCTCCATCTTCCTCCCCTTCCCAAAGGGTGGGAGGTATAGCCTATATCAAGTGATGTAAAGCCCAGTCCTCTAATCGCATAGTTAGTCTTTCCAACTTGATCACCCTTCATCCTGGGGCTATCTAGGGGTCCATCATTAGTCCCCTGATAAATATAAACTATCAGGTATGCTCCAAGGGGATTTTGAGTAACAAAGTTACTCTTTTTACTAGGAAAGAGTTAAAGACGTCGAGCAAGGCTGTCCACAGCCCTCAGGCCACATGAAGGCCACATAGCTTTGAATGTGACCCAACAAAAATTTGTAAACTTTCTTAAAAATTATGAGACTTTTTTGCTTTTTTTTTAGTTCATCAGCTATCATTAGTATATTTTATCTCTAGCCCAAGACAATTCTTCTTCTTCCAGTATGGCTCAAGAAAGGCAAAAGACTGGACACCCCTGATCTTTTTCCCAGAAATCATGGGCAAAGATCAATCAAATTCTTTATTATATAATATTTCCTTTGTTTATTCATGAATTAATTTATAAAGCACCTACTTGACAAGGAGCCCTGGTACTCACTATCAGAAACATCCAAATGTATTTGACATGACCTATACTCTCTAAGAACTCTTAACCCATTTTGTAAGCTAAATCATATACAAATAGTAGCAAGAAGGGGATAAAGATCATTTATGGGTAATTGTTCTCTTTACTCATGCATTACTTATTCATGAAATAACTACAAGCCAATCACAAATCTCAGTCAGGGGGTAATCTAAAAAGTTCCTTGAGTTTCTTAGAGAAAGTGTCTAATACTAGTACTAGGACTCTAACAGCTTTGCAAACCTGGTACTTACATAACAGTCATGATGATGGTCTGGCATATGCTTTTAAATCTGGGAGCTGCTCTGTTACCTTCTTTGTGTTCCCATTCTTATCTTCTCCCAGCCATGCCATTACATTGTCCCCTTAATTTCCATGTCCCTAAAATGACTCTGTTGCCCTAGCTTGCCCTTCCTGACCTAGTTATTCCTTGAAATGTATTTTAATCAGCAAATACTAATATCGCAAACCTACTCAGTAAAAACATGCCACATTTATACATCAAAATTGTTCTTTCCTTAAGATCTTCCTCTCTTGGAGTTTCTTAAAAAGTCAATTGCTAAAGCTATGATATTGGTACAATATTAATAGGTGACAGTGATTTGAAAGACAGTCAGTACAAAACAAGTTGTGCCTTCCAAGTGTGGTCCTCAATGCTTTAAATCTGAGTTTCTCAAAGTTTTGCAAACCTGGATAGCTTGTTGAGTTGTTTCTTGAGCAAAGGTTTCCCCATGGTAAAAAAAAAAAAAAAAAAAAAAAAAAAGAAAAGAAAAGAAAGAAAAGGCAGTGGGGAATCACTATATGTCCTTTAAGATGAGTGTGAGTATTCCTACTGTAGGAGATATATTTAACTACTAACTCAACATTTTCTAAACTTATTTAGACATGATTGTCTCTTGTGAAATATTAGAAGCCTATTTGGGAAAAGCCTGCTTTAATTGAAAATAATTTTACTTCTTCTGTAAGATCCTTGAACTAAGCCTATTTGAAAGTATAGGTATTCTATATTAAACTACATATAAAATAATAAAGCAAAAATCAATGTAAGGGAATATTATTACTATTCCTTAGGAATATCTAAGTATGATGAGTAATTAAAGTACTGTCCAGCAAGAATAAGTCTGATGTATGGATAAGGATAATCCTATTCATGAAGCATTATTATTAGTGTTTACTACTATTGCTTCTAGAAATAGGCATTTTTATAAGCTATCAAATACTTGCAATTAGCAGAAAAATATAGTTGAAGAGAAAAAAAAGTATCTCATAATTACCCCACCCTGTATTTGCTCCTTTTCGTGTCTTCAAATATATCTTTTATTTACATCTGATTAAAGCTATAGTTGGGAATGTGCCAGATGTATCTACAGGTTCCAGTGGAAACAAAACCAGCACTCAGATATAGTCCCTGTCCTTATGGAGGTCGTGGTATAAGGGAGAAAGGTGACCCATAGATACATAATGTCCATATAGCATGGGAAGAGATGTTTTAGAGGTAAAACCAAAGGAGAAAGAACAATTTAAGAATGATAGTCCACATAAAGAAATCATGAACAAAAATCCAAAGGAGAAAAACTGCTGGATCAATGCAGGAAACTGTCCTAGAGGGACTGGTAATCAACAATGGAGACAGGTCCACCTGGAGATGTGATCATGGGTCAGTTTATGAAGGTGCTGACATGTCATGCTGAAGAGCTATTTCTCTATTTGCAGGACTCAGGTCTCCAAAGGGGTGTGTAATTATCCTTTGGAGATTAGAGAAAAAACAGAACATCTGATTACACTTAGTTTTACTTTGTGCTTCTAAAATGTTTGTTTTTATAAAGTAACAAATACACTAGTACTTTCTACATACATATTATTTACAACTAAATAAATAGACATATAGTGGAGTGGAGGAATTCTCAAACTTTGTTTCACAATAGGAGTGTGATCAAACTGAAGACCATTTTCTATACAATAGGGAGATATAGAGTTTCAAATATGAGAGTTAATCAGTTAGATTCACATTTTCAATAAGTCAAAGTTTATTTTAGGAATTCACTGGAACTTTTCTCATCTACTATTTGTTATGAAACAATATTTACTCTAAAGGGTACCACCTGCATCTGCATCCTCAGTACCGTTGGTAAGTCAACTTTCCAAATAGAGATCTTATTATGTCATTCCCTCATTTAAAATCCTTCAATAGATTCCCACTGCCTCTAGGAGAAAATTAAAAATTCCTTATAAGAAAGTATTCTGTTCTCTCTCGTATCTGAGCTTTCATGCTTGCCACACTTTATGGATGAAGATGGGTAAGTCTTTATTTTGTATGCCCTTTGCCTTTGTTCTGTAATTGACCCTTACAGTGAGTTGAACTCCTGGGAGAAGAGGAAGTGAACACAAGCAGTAATGATCAGGTGTTTAGTGCCTCCTCCCACAAGCTCCAGTCCCCACTCTCCCACAAGCATAGTCAGAGCCCATAGGGAGGGAAAGCTTACAGCCCAGGGGAAGAACAGAAGGCAGCAAAAAGCATGTTTGGCCTTTCTGAAGATTTGAGTGGGGACATTTATACCTCCAAAGGATGTTCAGACCCTTACTGGGCTTGCGTGGCCACCACTAGCAGAAGCAGGCCTTCTATGCTTTCAACAAACAGCCATCTATTGAGATTCATTACAGGTAGCGGCCCCAGTTGTCAGGACTCTCATGCCCCATTTACTGTCACTGGTATCCTCTCTGGGATAAAGTAATGGGCTTTCTGATGACCAGTTGCTTGGGCACTCGGGCCTGGCTGTTGAGCTTTCAGCTGTGGGAATCAGATTAGGCTAAGCAACAGGGTGCACGTGGTCATTTTAAGGTTTTGTCTCAACAGTGGTAGCTCTTAACAGTTGGCTGGCGTTTCACAACCCTCCACATTGCCATATTAATGATTTACAAAGGTGAGCTTTTATCTATTTTCTATATATTCTAACTCTGGTGTTTTTTTGCATTATCAAATGATTCATAATTTTGCATTTCATTCATATGTGTAAACAATATTTCCACAACCCAACACAGCAAGCACTGGACCCATGACATGCTCTCCTTTCCTTTGTACTGCTTTCAGAGTCACAATCATCTACCTTTTTGCTTTTTATTTTTTAAACTTTGAGTATAACTCTCAGAGAAAAACAATCTGACATCTCAGCCTTATACACACATCAATACAAATAATTTAAACAGAAGTCCCATGGAATAAAAATTCCTTAGTATATGCAATCCTTTTGGATATCTTTTTTCCTTTTCTGTTTTATTTGTAAAAATGAAGCAACTGACTAAATTAACCAACGGCTCTGACCTGCAGTTTGAAAACATGGCACAGAGTGATATCTGTGGGTAAGTGCCTGGGCCCCAAGGTGGGTGAGTATGGTGAAGACTCAGGCTGCTGGGAAGATTGGGGACTGCAAGACTCCAGCATTACATGATCATTCATTGTGGTATCTAGGTTTCCAGGGTGGTGGTGTGAACTGCGGATTGGGGAAAGGTTGGAATCTATGAACCCAAATCATCTGTAAACATAGGGGAGTCATCAGGAGCTTGGTGGGTAGCTAAAAAGAGACAGGAGAAAAAAGCAGTTGGAATAAACCTCAGAGGTTGTGTTTTTCTGCCCTTTTCTATTTTTTACTTTTTTGAGACAGGGTCTTGCTCAGTTGCTCGGGCTGGAGTGCAGTGACACGATCTCAAGTCACTGCCTCCCAGGTTCAAACGATTCTCCTGCCTCATCCTCCCAAGTAGCTGGGATTACAGGCATGTGCCACCTCATCTGGCTAATTTTTGATCAGTGGTACTCAAAGTGTAGGTCCTAGAATAGCAGCAGCAGCATCACCTGGAAATTTGTTAGGATGAAAAATACACACTCTCAAGCTCCACCTCCTAGCTACTGAATCAGAAACGCTATAGACTGGGCCCAGCAATCACTGTTTGAGTATACCCTCCCATGATCCTGATGCACATCAGCATCTTCCTTCTAACAATATGATCTCTTTGGCCTGTTTCCAACCACCTGAAAGAACCACTTCTCAAGCTCAATTCTCTGTTCAAATCATTTCACTGGAACAGGTTGTCCATTCCATGTGGTGTATATGCTTTAACTCAGTACTACAGGTGCTTGAACAAAAAGTGCAAATGAATTATGTTGAAGAGTAAACCTAAAAAGAAAATGACCAAAACTGAGACTGTCTGTCCCTATTCTCACTCCCATAGGATACATACACAGGCTGTTTTTAGCAAGACGGGTTTCCCTCTCACCGTGACACCATGCACGGTATTCAAACAGTACAACTGTATACGTAAACACAGAAGCTCCAGTGACTAAAGATAGAAATGATATTAATTTATATAGTAAGCAATATGTTTTAAAACATATGTTGGACTTAAAGTAATTGATATTGGTAAAAAGATATTAATATGCTTACAGAAAGGATTCAAGGATATAATAATATTAATGCCATCTGTGCAATAGCCATTGTAAATAAATCAGCAATGCACTTTTTAATTTTTAAAAAATCTTATAATGGATGCTCCTGAACAACACTGTAATTTCCACAAAAATGCTATTGTATTTTAACTACATTAATTCATTATACCTTTCTTCTATGATTTTCCCCTCCTTTTCTCTGGAAAGTAGTAAAACCATGAATGTTTTCCAGATAATTTTTGTCTCTTTGAACTGCAATGTTGGGCTGTATATGTTTTTCTAAATATATTACCATTACTGATATATTTCATTATTTTGCTCAATATTCTATTTAAATAATACTTATCTTTAAAATGATACACACAAAAGTTGCTATTCCCCAAAGTATTTTGAGCGCAAATAATTTCGCAGATCAAATGCATTTAACTCTTGGCTCATCACTTCAATTACCTGTGTTTATTGAGAATTACTATGAGGCTTTGCAGTTTTGCTCCTACAAAACTGTTAAAAGAGTAAGGGATGTTAAAAGGCTTAATTTTTTTCCTCTATAAAAGGATTCTAGAGCCTTGGTGAGCAGGAACCAAATAAGGATCAAGTATTATAAACAGAGAGTTAAACAGTAAAATAAAAACATGAAATATAGATGAACTTATGCTATTGGAAGCCAAACAATACTCTTAGTGGAGCGTGGGTAGTGACTGGGAGGGAACATGAGCATGCTTCTAGGGAACTGGTAATGTGCTTTTTCCTGATCCAAGTGATGCTTGCATAGTTTGTGAAATTCAGCACTTATGATTGGTGTAATTTTCTGAAATACATTTCAATAAGATTTCAATAATTCAGTAAAAATTATTAATGATCCTTTAAGTTATAAATAATTAATGGATATGTGTACTTAGCCATATTTTAATATTAAAACTAGCTTTTGCTAAATAATGTGCTTCCAATATATATGGCCAAACATAAGGCATGAGATCACTTTATTTTTTAAAAATAAATAACAGAAAACTAGCACCTCGAGCACTGGACTGGGAGATCTGCTGCTCTCTTCTGAGCTGGCAGACAGGAATGTTTAAGTCTGCTGAAGCTGTGCCCACAGCCGCCCATTTCCCAAGGTGCTCTGTCCCAGAGAGATGGGAGTTTTATCTGTAAGCCCCTGACTGGAGCTACTAACTTTCTTTCAGCGATGCCCTGCCCAGAGAGGTGGAATCTAGAGAGGCAGTCTGCTACAGTGGCTTTACCAAGCTGCAGTGGGCTCCACTCAGTCCAAACCTGCTGGAGGCTTTGTTTACCCTGTGAGGAGAAACTGCCTACTCAAGACTCAGGTGAAACTGCCTACTCAAGCCTCAGTAATGGTGGATGCCCCTCCCCAACTAAACTCGAGCAACCCAGGTTGACTTCAGACTTCTGTGCTGGCAGCAGGAATTTCAAGCCAGTGAATCTTAGCTTGCTGGGCTCCATGGAAGTGGGATCCACTGAGCTAGACCACTTGGCTCCATACCATTTGACCCAGCAATTCCATTGCTGAGTATATACCCAAAGGATCATAAATGATTCTACTATAAAGACACATGCACATGTATGTTTACTGCAGCACTGTTCACAACAGTGAAGACTTGAAACCAACCTAAATGCCCATCAATGATAGATTGGATAAAGAAAATGTGGTACAAATATACCATGGAATACTATGCAGCTATGAAAAAGGATGAGTCCATGTCCTTTGCAGGGACATGGATGAGGCTGGAAACCATCATTCTCAGTAAACTAATATACTAACAAAAAACCAAACACTTCATGTTCTCACTCATAAGTAAGAGTTGAACAATGAGAAGACATGGACACAGGGAAGGGAACATCACACACCAGGGCCTGTCTGAGGGAAGTGGGGTAGGGGAGGTAAAGCATTAGCAGAAATACCTAATGTAGATGATGAGTTGATGGGTGCAGCAAACCATTAGGGCACGTATATACCTATGTAACACACCTGAACATTCTGCACATTTATCCCAGAACTTAAAGTATAACAATTTAAAAAAAGAAAAGAAACTAGCAAAAATAGGCTGAAGCAGTCATGTATTCCTGCTTCTAGTAAAAGCTTCCTCTGAATTTACTCAGTGCCTAGCCCTGTTCTAGGGCTGTTAGTACAGAGGAGCAAGCCTTTGCCTGGAGGTAACTGGCACTGCACTGGGGGGAGGCTAGACAACTCCCAAGTAAAACATAAATCTGTGCTGTAACATCAGGGAGTAAGAAGTGTTTGAGAAAAAGAAAAGGCAGGGTAAGAGAGTAGAGGAAAGCAGTAAGGCTAGGATAATTGGGTAAGTCCTATTAAGAGAAGGTGACATTTGGACAGAGATTGGAAAGCAGTGATGGAGCAAGCCCAGCACAGACCTACAGAAAAGCATTCCAGGCACAGCAAGGCAAATGCAAAGATGTGGATGTTTGCTCAAGCTGCTGAAATTTCATGAAGGCCAGAATGGGTGAAGCCAAGTTGGCTGGATAAGTAGTAGTTGATGAGTGGCCAAATTAAGCAGGCAGGGAAGACCAATGCCAGTTACCTCCAGGCAAAGGCTTGCTCCTCTGTATCAGCAACCCTAGGGCAGAGTCAGGCACTGAGTAAATACAGAGGAAGCTTTTAGTAGAAGCAGGAACACATGATTGCCTCAGCCTAATAAAAACTTAGATTTTATTTTGAGTGTGCTGCGAAGCCATTGGAGAATTTTGATCAGAGGAGCAGCATGATATAATTAGGAGACAGAGGTTTAGATTCTGCTCCTAAGACTAAAATGATATATAATTAAGATTTAAAGTAATATATATCTCATCATGTTTATCTCAACCCTTGATTTGATTTAATTGATTTCTTGTTATTTGACCATTTTTAGTTAGCTTGCTGAAGGAACAGAAGATTTTTAGGTCTTGAATTCAAATGCCACCTCTGCTAAATCCTAAATTTTTAACCTCGGGCATGTTTCCTAAGCTTATCCAAAATGAAAATAAAAGAATTGGCACCTAGTAGATGCTCAACAAAGGGTAGTAGTGTACTTTTTAAAGACGTAGAAAAATTCAGAAAGAATTTTTAAAGAGTACTCTTTTGTTAATAAATCCTATGAAGGGAAAGGGTCACAGAAATCTCTAGAAAGCTGTAACTAGGTCAATTTATACAGCTGTTTCTTGAGACGTACAGCAAATAGTTATGATATTCTGATCCTGCCAGGAGCTTGGCTATTCTATTCACTGGAAAAATAAAACAAAGGCTTTGTGGAAATCAGGGTTTCTATTTTAGCTTCTGAAAAACAATTTCTAACTATTTGGAAAATAAGAAGTCTATCTTGAAAAACTAGAGGTAGCCTAATTGTCCTTCACTAGGAGAATAATTACATAAATTATGAAATTTATTCCTACTATAGGATACTGTGTGGTTAAAATAACAAAGTAGGTCTAGTGAACACATAAAAACCAGCTGCAGAACCATGTAAATCAGGTAAAGCAGTTTAAGTAACAATTATTGTATATGCATTTAAAGAGACATTTTTAAATGTTTATTATATATTCAGTGGTAAAAAAATCTGTCAAAATAGTATAGCAAGATACTTTGTGGGAGTATGTGTTCATGGGTCAAAACAAAGAAGCAAACAAATTCCAGGAACAATATGGAAGAATCAACATGGAAAGGGAAAAGGCTTTTCACTTTTCAACTTTTATACTCCTATGCTGTTTGAATACTTCTAAACTAACATGTATTTAAAATACATAACAACAAATCTTCATAAATTTTAAGTATATGCTCAAGAAAAAGAAGGCTTATATAACTAGAGTTAAGAATCTGCATCCATTGAAATAATAAAAATAACAACAGTATTTCAATATGCATTAAACACATACCAGGTGCCAGGCACCATGCTAACTATTTTACATGCATAATCTCATTTATTTCACAATAACATTCCAAAGTAGATACTGTTCTATAGACATGGAGACTGCACGATAGGGCTCTAAATAACTTGCTTAGACTCACATGGCAGAGCCTGAATTCTATCCAGGTCCAACTGTTTCCAGAAAATATTCTTTAACCATTACCCATCTGCTTTCAAACATAATGGAGATAAAACTCACTTTACAGGATAGTTACAACCGCAAATTCTCTGCCACACCTGCCTTACCTAGTAATCCACACCCGTATTGGTAACCATGATTAACTCATTTTAGGTATAAAATTGTGACCCGAAATTTTATCACCAGTCACTATCATATCAAACTGTAACCTTATGGAAGGTAAGGACTGTACATTATAGGAACAGATTTAAATATTTCAGGTGTAATATGGTTTGGCTGTGTCCCAACCCAAATCTTATCTTGAATTCCCATGTGTGTGGGAGGGACCTGGTAGGAGGTAATTTTATCATGGGGCAGGTCTTTCCCATGCTGTTCTTGTGATAGTGAACAAGTCTCATGAGGTCTGATGGTTTTATAAAGAAGAGTTTCCCTACTCAAGCTTCTCTTCTCTTTTTTGCTGCCATGTGAGATGTGCCTTTCACCTTCTGCTGTGACTGTGAGGCCTCCCAAGCCACGTGGAACACTAAGGACATTAAACTTTTTCTTCTCAGTCTCGGGTATGTATTTATCATTATGATGAGCAGACTAATACAAGGTGATTACACTGTTGGTGAAATAAGATGTTCCTATGATAAATTGCTGACTAAGAACAAATGCAATTAATATTTAGTTTATACTACAATTCAACATTTTTGCCAAACTAAGTGCAGTTTTCATTTTAACTTTACTGCTTAGTTGTCATTTACAAATTGTCATTGCGTCTTTGTGTTCTACGACAAGTATTAAGAGTATGGTACTGAATTTGAGCAATAAAAGACCTTTAGTGTGCTCAGTGATTCAGTTAATCTTTTTTTGTTTTGTTTTGTTTTTGTTTTTTTGTTTCTGTTTTTTTTTTTTTGTTTTTTTTTTTTTGAGAAGGAGTCTCATTCTGTCACCAGGCTAGAGTGCAGTGGTGTGATCTCTGCTTACTGCAACCTCCGCCTCCTGGGTTCCAGCAATTCTCCTGCCTCAGCCTCCCTAGTAGCTGGGATTACAGGCACACACCACCACACACTAGATGTTCTAGTAAAAAGTTTTTTATTTTTAGTAGAGACATGGTTTCACTGTTTTGGCCAGGATGGTCTTGAACTCTTGAACTCATGATCCACCCGCCTCAGCTTCCCAAAGTGCTGGGATTACAGGCATGAGCCACCACACCCAGCCAATTCAGTTAATCTTTATGAACAAAATGGTGGCCAGAAACATTTTTGAGTGGGTACTTAATGTATTTCCAAGAGAATGTCATGCAACATGGTAGAGAATACAGAAGAAAAAGTCTCTGATGAAAAGCAAAGTTAACATTTACACATGAAAACTGTTCCCTTGCCATGTTGCTTGACAAGTGATGTGGATAATTTCATCCCCTAGCGGAGGTTTGCAATTTGCACAACTAGTACTTACGTTGATCTCATCAGAACCAAGTGAAAAAAAGTAAGCATTACCTAAATATCGTGCCTAAGATGGAAATAAGCCATATGGCAAATGCGTTCCATTTTGTATCAGGAGATTGTTGTGTGTGTGTGTGTGTGTGTGTGTGTGTGTGTGTGTGTGTGTTTAACCACAGCTTGATTGGTTCCTGGGATTCTCTTTGTAGGTAGAAATCCATTTTTTCCTTTTGGTATAAACCTTTTCCCATCATAATCCAAAACATTGCTTAAGTCATAATCAGTTGACTGGGAGGAAGGCAGCATAGGCAATAATATATCAGGCATTGTGTTAAGTATGAAATCCATTTTGTAAATGCGTATATGTGTTCCAAAGGAGAAATAAATTAGCCATAAATTTTATATCTTAAAAAACAGATCCTATTACATTTAACATTGAGTCCTCCTCATAAACATTATGTAGGAGGTTCATGGGAACAGCGACCTGCAGTTTAACTTTCATGGGTTCATTCCTACATGACCCAACTATTCTGGCACTACTGCTATCTACCATGCAGGTCAGGGTAGATACACATACCTCAGAGTTGTCAATGATCACCTTCCACTCAGTGACAGCACCTGATCTAACTGTAATATAATCCAGATGATCTAATATGGTTTCTCTTTCTTCTAACTGATACACACAGAAAGATTCTGCATTATTTTTTCATTGTTAAGAGAAGTATCTTGGGAATATTTTTACACGTGAGTGTGTACGTGTATGTGTGTATGTGTGTGTACTGTCAGGCAAACAATACTCACCATATTAATATTAATCAGTTACTTATCTAAGTGTCACCAACCGTATCCTCTTTTTTATGTAACAGAATCATTACTATATTTGTTTTTGTTTCTCGTGTTTTAAAATACTGAGACAGAAAGATGCTGCCACATTCTCAATGGGTTCATATCAATATTTTCCTCAGAATACTCAAGATCTTGTCTTAGGACCTGAGTCAGCCACCTCTTTTAAACCAGTAGAGCTATGGAAAAATCACTAGAGGTTGCTGATCTAACAATGTGGTCCTCTAACTTTCAGGGACAAACTAGGACATTTCTTGGGACCAACAACCTGAATCTGTGCTGAAAATAATTATATGCAGCTGTTGAACACTGGAGTATGTATGGCTGGAATAACTGAGGGAGTAAATTCAATTCTATCTAACATTATATTTAAATGGCCACATGTGGCTACTGGCTATCATAAAGAACAACAGAGACATGAATGATTTTCATCATTCCAAAAAGTGATACCTTGGAAATTTAAATTCAGCAAGTACAGCAAGTGGCCTTCTAATCTGTATTTCGGTCAAGGCTGAAGTAGAGTCAATATTTGAGGGCCACAGAAATACATGGTAGAGAAGTAGAAACAGAATCAGAAGAAACTGGAAACGCAGTTGAAAATTAGGTATAAGAATTGTATTTCTGGGCTTGGCACAGTGGCTCACACCTGTAATCCCAGCACTTTAGGAGACGGAGGCAGACGGATCACAAAGTCAGGAGTTCGAGGCCAGCGTAAACAACACAGTAAAACTCTGTCTCTACTAAAAATACAAAAATTAGCCAGACGTGGTGGTACGTGCCTGTTATCCCAGCTACTAGGGAGGCTGAGGCAGGAGAATCACTTGAACCCGGGAGGCAGAGGCTGCAGTGAGCTGAGATGGCGCCACTACACTCCAGCCTGAATGACAGAGCAAGACTTTGTCTCAAAAAAAAAAAAAGAATTATATTTGTGCAAAGGGGACCAGGGTGAAATCTATATGGAAGGAATATTTTTCCAAAATAGCCTAAGGGAGTGTAGCTCCACAGAGTGGAGTCAACATCCACATCCCATAATATGAGTTATTCTGAAGCAGGGAACCATCAGATGCCAACACTGGATACATCTTGCAGTTCAGTGCAAGGTCTGTGAAGTATGGAGCAACCTTGTTATTTGATGTTTTGTCACAGAAGCAGGAGCAACTGGAATGAGGCATGGAAGGTGGGCTACAGGAGAAGGAAAAGAGGGGAATTTAACTGAAATATAAAGCAATACATAAATAGTAAAGAGAACACCACTAACATTTATCTGAGGTGCCATGTAATCATACAAGGACGAATTGCTTGTCTACCTTAGTCTTAGAATTTAGCCAAGGAGATTTTCTTGCTATTTATTGTATCAACTCAACTAAATATTTGTTATTTCATAGATCTTTAATCTTTATATTACATTATTATTTTGTTCTTCAACGTAAAAATCTCTTTCAGCCTAGCAAAAAGTACATACAGAGATAGCTTTTCATAGTTACTACGTATTGCAAAAAGGACTATATAAAAGAGCCATAGTACCTTTACCCTACTTGGACACTTCCCTGATCTCTTCTTTTCTATGTTTCCTTTACTCAGGTAGGAAAATGAGGTAGCTATATGTAATTAGACACATAAAAACTGGCAGTTGCTGAGGAATACTGTTTCTAATATGGTAACAGGTTAATGTGTTACTTTGCCTATCAACTCCAAAATAATACTAAATACCAACACCAGGATAAAGTATTGGTGTCTCCACAATATATTTTTATTAATAATACAAATGAAAAATGACAAAAATGGTCACTCTGTTTGCCTTTTGAGCTAGTAAATGAGTTGCCCATCTGGCCTGGTAGCTGTATGCAGTAGATGTGCAAAAAGTATTTGATGGATGAATGACTGAGTAAATGAATGATTTACTCCCTAGAGTATTAATTAGTGGTTATCAACAAAGAGATGTAACCCAGAACCACCTGGGGGGTTATTTTTGTCATTTAGTTGTTTAAACTGTATATGCTCAACTCTCAGGTTTCTGTACAACTTGAAGAGTGAAGAAAAGTCAGAGATGAGTTAGGATTAACAAGGGTATTATAAGTATTTTGAGAAATTTCCTGAGTCACTCTGTTAAGTCCTATTCTCCCCGCTACAGATCCCTGTTGAAAAACAGTGTTGTACACAGTTACTAAACTGATGTGCAGCAGCAGTAACAACCATAGCAATGATATTGCTCATAAAATTTGATCTTACTTATAATCATGTCTTTTATTTATAGATTTGTCAAAAGACCTTTGTTTCTATCATCTCATTGGACAATCACAATGAGCAGCCAGGCATAGTGGCTCAAGTCTGTAATCCCAGCACTTTGAGAGGCCGAGGTGGGCAGATCTCTGAGGTCAAGAGTTTGAGACCTGCCTGGCCAACACAGTGAAATGCTGTCTCTACTAAAAATAGGAAAAAAATTAGCTGGGTATGGTGACTGATGCCTGTAATCCCAGCTATTTGGGAGGCTGAAGCAGGAGGATCACTTGAACCAGGGAGGCAGAGATTGAAGTGACTTGAGATCATGCTGCTGCATTCTAGTCTGAGTGACAGAGCAAGACTCTGTTTAAAAAAAAAAAAAGCTTCAATGACAGGATTAACACAACAGGCACACAAAGTTGGTGATGTTTATTATTTCCAGAGGAACTTGTACTGCACAGAAAAATGAGAAAATAAAAAATTAGGTTATTAAAAAACATATCCAAAGAAATGGGTTTTAAAAGTTCCTCGATTATTATCATATTATACTTCAGTATTTTTGCTACTTCTATCATTGCTAACAATCTTTGATGGTTAGTATTACTGACTTTGACTCCTTCCTTTCAGTGAAAACAATCTTAAATTAGATGTTGAGAAATAAACTATAGTATTTATTCTGTCCATTACTATATAGAACCAAAGAAATGGTACAATTTATCTCTCTGAGTCAATGTAATAAACAAAAGTTTTCCATCCAGAAACTAAGATTCTTAGTTCAGTCAACTTCTCTGAGCCTCAATTTCCTGATCTGTAACATGGGAATAATTATATGCCTACCTAGCCATCCTCAAATATTATTGGGATGATCAAATAAAGTGAAAACATATTATACACGTATCTTTATCCTGTTTGAATTCAGCTATTTGTGCTCAAAGTTGAAAGACAAATAGTACAGTTTAAGTTGTACTGGTATTTTTACCTACTGTATCTTAGGATGACTATGAATCAGGATAAAAGAATGTGGGGCTGAGCTGGAGAGAGAGAAAAATAACTACTTGTCCTTTTTGAAAGAAAGTGTGCTGGTCCCTAATATGGTGCTTTCCTAAGAGATTTTAATGAGTGATTTTGCCTCCTGATTTTTGCCTCACTCACAAACTCTGGTACTAACCACACTATACATGATAAAAATTCAGTGTTCGTGGTGAACTTTTCTGTTAATGATCTCGACATTTTCTTATTAGGTATTAGTTGTTCTTGATCTATTTTTAAATCAGAGACTCTAAGAACCTCCTCACAAGCAGACATAGGTGAATGCGCATTTGTACAGAGCTTTCACACCATTCCAGTAGAATTTTGGGTCTACTGAAATCCACATTAAGAATCTTCTCATTTAAAGAAAGCATCCCTAAATTGTGTCCACAGCCCAAGACTCTAATGATGACACATTTGGAGTTGTCAGCTGTAATTCCCATTATAACAGCAAGAGATTGCCTAAGTAGTTCTCAACCAAGTCTTTTCTTGTCTCCTAAGTAAAGCTCCAGTGCCATCAGTGATCTTTTCCAAAGAGGTACACACATTGATTGCTGGAGTTTGGGCATTACCAGGCAGGTAACAACCCAGCTTTGTTTCATTTTCCCCTCTGATGTCAAAGCATAAACTATATTTTAGTTGTGACACATGTATCCATTCAGGAGACAGTTGAGGATGACCTAAGCGTCTATCACCATGTACTCTTCAGGTCAAAATGGGGTTGCTGTCTCATTTGTAAGGCGGGAAACAAGAGTGATCTTAGGTAGATGGGAAAAAATGGAAAATCCAAGCTGTTTAACAGTAAAATATGATATTCTACATCACCACAAGTTAGGCCAGCAGCCTTTCTTCACAGGGCCACAGAAGATCAAAAGACACATCATAAGCCAAGTATGACAACTGAGGCCTAGGTCCACATCTGCTGAAAATTGACACAATTCATTGCAAATATGGCTCCAAAATGCGGGTGTGGCACTGCATTTTTTTCTTTGTGAAAGCCAAAAACGTGTCCATGTTTATACTGTCCCTCTACATTTTTAAATCCCCAGTAACTTCCTTCAAATCTGTGTTCTGCTACCGTAAAACAAGTGATGCAATTCCATGTCATCGTTACCCTATTTTGTTGATAACTTCATCTCCAATGATGAGACTTCCACAAGAATCTGAAAAAAACAGCATGGCAGGATAAACAGAGGGAGACTCACCAACTCAAAGGTGCCTAGTATCAACAAATTCTACATTCCAGTGCTTATAAGGGAATTCCAAGTTCCACTCGGAAGTTCATATGTACTGAGGTCAGTCTCTAATAAGTTATCTATGTTATGTGGGTACCTGACCACTATTATTTGACTTTTCAATGTCTGATAGCTCTTTGACATTCCACTACCCATTCAGAGAAAGATTTGCAGCCAGTTTAGCAAGTTCTTTTTGCAAGACAAATGGATAGTTCATTAACATTGAAATCCAGCTGAAGCTAAAATATGGGTGATTCTTGAACCTATGTGCAGGAAGCTTTTGATGAATTCACAATTAATTCTCCCCCCTGAAATACAGAGTAGGCAGAAGCTGCTTTTTAATCATCACTCTTTCTCTATTTTATATGAATACCAATGGATTGTGCAATACTGCTTTAAAAAACATTTAGAAGGAAAACTCATCACTGGTTGCACTTTATTTTTTTTATAAATGTCATTCTACATTTATGCCGGCAATTGCAGCAATCTATGCAAACCAGATTTGAATGGTTAGCAAAGCACAGTATTTACAAACACCTTGGATACTTCAGCATTCACACTCTTTCTTCCTGCCACAGTGAATTTGAATTGGATACCACAGCTGCTGTCAGATCCAAACACGAGTGCATCCTTCAGCTGCCGCCCCCTACCAAGAACGCCAGGCAAAATCTGCCCATCTTTCATGCACATCTCCTACCCTGTAGCTCACAATTAGTATTTTCAGTGGAAAACGGAAATCAAAGGAAACCAGAAGTACAGTTTCTTCCCCATCACAGATGGGATATGGGAGCTGTCAGTAACACACTTCTGCATCCCTCCTGAACTAGCACTACCCTCTTCCCACCCAACCATCACCACTGGGATTTTAGACGGCAATATCTAATCAACAAAACCCACTGGGAGTTATCACATTTTAATAATTAGAATAACATCCCATAAGCCTTTGAAGCATTTTCCCCATCAGGTCTATAGCTAACTCCCTCCTTTCCAACCCTACCATAGAAATCATGGTATCACGTTATGGCACTACAGATAATTTTTAGGAGCTACAGAATAAAGCAACAGACTATCATGTTTTTCTTGCTACCCAGAAAGCACATAATTATTTGTCCATAGTATGAGATAAGTGCATTCTATTATTCATCCCTGTATCTACTGTAGCTATTTTAATCTAAACCTGCTTGTGTTTAGGGAGACTTTTAATAGCTACCTTTTCAGAACAACGCATTACTACAGGTATTTTAATATCTCTTGTTGCCTGTTTTTCCACCAGTAACAGGTACTACTAGAACTGCATGCAACAAGGTAGAATTTAATGAAACCTAATGTTCATTCAAATGAATCTCCCATGGCTAAATAGATAATACTGAAACACAAATATTTGTGTGTTTGCAGCAGATTCTCTAGAGAAAGGCACAGGCAATGTGAGTAATGAGTGACAGTTTCTTAAAGGTTAATATCTTCTTTAATCTATTTCTATAACAGGAAGGGAAAATACTATATTAAGTATTGGGTATGCTTTGGGGATTACAGAAACAATTTCGACTCTTATGTATATGTTAGACCATAGGGAAAACAAAAAATCCTACACATATATTTTATTTCATGAAACTCAAAAGTGCTTTAAATACATTTTTTCTTTCTTATTAAAGAAGCGCTTCCAATGTATGTGACCACATATATGTGTGTGTAAAAAGGAAGAGAAAAAAAATTGCCCTTAATACTGAACCAGGGGCTGTGATTGTCACGTCAGCTAATGAAACCATTAAATGCACGGTATTAAGAAGAGACAAGATGCAATTAGCCAAGAAATTACTCTGATCTCAGTGACATTTTCAAAAAATCATAATACAATATACATTGGAAGACATGATTGACAGCCTAATCCAGTTTTGATGGAACGTAGTCCACATACTGTGAGTAAAGCAGTGCATGGCCAGATAAAGCTCACAGCTGTGAATCTCTGATATGTCCTTACAGTCTTGTCACCCAGGAAATTCCTCAGGTTTAAAAGATGATGAAAGTATCGACCATTAATGACAGGATCATCTCCTGCCCTGAAATAAAATGTACTAATCCCTTTTGCTAGGTCTATGAATTCCTAATATAAATTATATAAACTCTAGTAATTCATCTCTGTTAGCACAGTTGTGTTTGGAAATTGTACAGCAGTCTTTGCCCTATTTGAAATGCTAGATGAAAGCAAGACATGTTCGTTTAAGCCGCAGCATAAAGTAATTTAACAGAGGGGACAGAATAACTTCTGAGTAATGAGAACTACAGATGTAAAAAAAAAAAAAAAAAGGAAGTTGGAAAGTTCTAAGATGGTTTGATGGATTTGTTTCATCTTTTCAAAGAGGCTAAAAATACAAATGTACAAATTTTAATTAAACATAGGTCCTTGAACATTGACTGTTAATAATAACTGTTAACATTGACTGTTAAATAAATGACAAACAACAGTTTGTGATTAACAAATAATTACATGGAATTAACAATTATTAATCAGAGACCTTAGAATTTTCAAATAAACAGTATTAAGGAATAGCTAAAGATGAGTTACATCAGTTTTATAATTGCATGTGATTATGTTAATGAAATAGTTAAGTATAGACCCACATATATATTCTGCATTAGATACAGACAATGCATGAGGTATCCACATAGAAAAACATAGCAAAAGAGTAAATAAAGAATGTTATCTGAAGTCTACAGTTATTCTGTGGTAGCAAAGCACCTAAAAGGCAATGATGGTCCTATCGATGCATTAATAATCTAATTATTTTGATTATATTTATTAAATTTTTTTTAATTTTATAACTAAGCATTCTACACAGTAGATTCTTCAGCTGCCCCCCACCAAGAACTTTGTTATACTTGGTTATTTATTTTTCAAGGATAAGTATAGACTGAATTAACTGCTTTCTGAAATGGAACTTGAAAAAATGAAGTTTTCAAGGGGCATGACTAAATTGCAATCAGTTTCATTTTAAAAATTAATATACTAGATCTTATCTATGGGGAGAATAATTACGTTATAAAGATGCTGACATTACTCGAAATTGATAACTGTCCTTTGACATACAAATGGCTAACAGGTATATTAAAACAGTATGAAGATTTCTCATAAAACTAAAAATAGAGCTATCATGTGAGTCAGCAATCTCACTGTTGGGTATATATCCAAAAGAAAGAAAATCAGTATATCAAAAAGAGATCTGTACTCCCACATTTATTGCAGCTCTATTCATAATAGTCAATATATGGAAGCAACCTAAGTATCCATCAGTGGATGAAGACATAAAGTAAATGTAGTATATATCTACAGTGCAAATTACAATGGCTCACACCTGCAATCCCAACACTTCGGGAGGCAGAGGCGAGTGGATCACTTGAGGCCAAGAGTTTGAGACCAGCCTGGCCAACATGGCGAAACCCCATCTCTAATAAATATATAAAAATTAGCTGGGTATGGTGGTGCATGCCTGTAATCCCAGCTACCCCAGAGGCTGAGGCAGAAGAATCACTTGAATCTCGGAGTGGAGGTTGCAGTGAGCCGAGATGGTGCCACTGTACTCTAGCCTGAATGACAGAGGGAAGCTTTGCCTCAAAAAGAAAAAAAGAAAGAAATCCTGTCATTTGCAACAAGATGGATGGGACCAGAGGATGTTACATTAAGTGAAATAAGCCAGGAACACCAAGATAAATATCACATGTTCTCACTCATATATGGGACCTTAAAGAAAAATGAACTCATGATGTTAAAAATTGGAATGATGCTTGCCAGAGGCTGGAAGGTGTAACAAAGTGGGGAGGAGCAATAAAGTGAAAATGGGTAATGGGTACAAACATACCAGTCAGATACAATGAATAATGTCTCGTATTGGGCGGCACAATACAATGACTGCAGTTGACAATAATTTATTATATACTTTAAAATAACTGAAAACTAAACATTTTAAAAATGATAACTGCTCTTTAGAAATTCCTTATACAACGGACAAACCACATGAATCATGGATCTTTTCTACAGTGATACTTTATTTTCAATAGCAGCCAACACTTTCACTCTATTTATTTGCCATATCAATTGGGCGTCGAGTAACTTTATCCTTCTCTCTGAAACCAGAGCTATGTTCAACTGGTAAAGATTTGCTAATATTCTAAAGAATTTTGACAGCACCATTATTGATAATAGCCAAAAAGTAGACACAATCCAAATGTCCATTAACTGGTGAATGGATAACCAAAATTTGTTGTCACCATAAAATAGAAAACTATTCTGCAATAAAAAGGAACCAACTATTGACACACACTAAAACAAAGTTGGATGTTTGAAACATGTTAAGTGAAAAAAGCCGGATGTAAAAGGATATATATGATCCCATTTATATGAAATATCCAGAAAAGGGAAATCTGTAGTAGCAGAAAGTAAAATAGAGGTAGTTTGGGAATAGGGTTGGGAACAGGGATTAATTCTAAATGGGTATGAGGTTTCTTTTTGAGATAATGGAAATGTTTTAAAATTGGATTGTGATAATGATACACAACTCTGTAAATTTACTAACACTTAGTGAGCTGTACATTTAGGATGGCTGAATTTTATGGTATGTAAATTATACCTCAATAAAGCTGTTTTAAAAAGAGAACAAAAAAGATTAAATAAGACATCATTTCTATTTTCAAAAAGAGCAAGAAGAATTTGGAAACTAATACAAGGGTAGATTATAATAAGGGCCTTTGAACAAATCAACCTCAAGTCCTCCTAAAGTGATTGCATAGTGGGAATGATATTAATTTGAAATAGCAATTATTGCATGTGTGCTGCCATATGGAATGCCATTTTATTTATTAATGATGACTATTGCCTTGAAATCAAATCTCAACCCAAGCAAAGGAGCTGAGCAATTTTCAAATAAACTAATAATCAGACAGCTTATTTGAAAAGGAAAAAAGACCTTCATTTTATACCGATAGCCAATCCATCTTGCCAAAAAACTGCGGAAGAAATCATTATCCCCACATACACCTCTCCTTCCATCCATGAAAAGTTACTTTCACAAAACCCACCCTGAACTTCAGAGCTCACAGTATTCCCTATTTTGAGAGTCCTATAGGAAAAAGAACAAGGGAAAACCAATTCTTTTATGTCGCCTAGAGAGTTATAGTGAAAACCATTGTCATGATCAAAAACTAACAATGTACATAAATTCTCACTACTTGCAGGGATTAAAGATACCCCACAGGTATGATGGGTTACATATGACTCAAGCCCCTCAGACTTCAGCCAGTTTCAGCAAACTTGAAATTTGAGCCAACCTGCATTTTATGGGGGGTAAAGGGAAATATCTTATTTTATGTTCGTTACTTGGAATCTTTAAATATGTGCACAATAATCTCACTTCATAAAGTAGAAGTACATCAACTTGAAAAGTCACACGGTGGGGCAAGGAGGGGGTGAGATAATGGATTGTGCCACTTATGACTAACTTTTACAAAATACTGCAATTCCGCTGTTCTAAATGGCTTTAAATGTATTCAAGATGGGCAGAACCGTGGGTGTTAACATACTTGGCAACTTGTTAATGTTTAGAAGGTACTTGTTCTAGAATCATTATTTACATTTGAATGTTTAACATACTGGATCTTAAACCCCATGGTATTTTTATATTCCAAGCTCCCACATCTTTTAAATCACCCCCAAATTATGTTCTCTTTGCAATTCTTTTGGCCACTTTTGTTGTAGCTTGAAGTATCAACTTTTATGACTCTATTTTTTCCTAGAAAAGTACTTTTAAAGCAAAAATAAAGATTAAACGTTTTCAAGTTGTTAACAAGTTTAAGTAGCAAAGGAAAAGAAAAGAAAAAATGTATTTAGCCAGAGTAAAGAAAAAAATGTAGCCACAAAATAAAATATAAAACTAAAGATACTGTGAAACTCCTGGTAATCAATGCTCTCAGTATTCTATACCACTTATTTATTTTATTTTATTTTACTTTATTTTATGAGACAGGGTCTCACTCTATCACTCAGGCCGGAGTGCAGTGGCAGGATATCAGATCACTGCAGCCTCCCCCTCCCGGGTTCCAGGCAGTCTCGTGCCTCAGCCTCCCAGGTAGCTGGGATTTCAGGCATGCGCCACCATGCCTGGCTAATTTTTGTACATTTAGAATAGATGAGATTTCACTGTGTTGGCCAGGCTGGACTCAAACTCCTGGCCTCAAGTGATCCACCCACCTCTGCTCCCAAAGTGCTGGAATTACAGGCATGAGCCACTGTGCCAGCCTAATTGTTTATTTTAAGCAAGCTGATCATAGAGTAGAGGACAACCTGAAAATCTGAAAATGGATTAAAATTCAGTTCGGAAAAAAATTCCTAGCCATTTTGACAATGGAAAAAAGTATATGTAATTTTCCAAAATGTTCACATACGACATTTTTTTTTCACTTTGGAAAATCACAATTGTACTTTATGTGTAAGTATGATTGTTTCTTTACTTAAGGTAACTAAAGATCATTGACCTGAATTGTTTCCAATTGCTTTACATTATCCACATTTTAATCCACAAGAGCACAAATCATTGAAATGTAGAATTTTTTTAAAAAATGTATAATTTTTAGGGTATTTTGCATTATTTAGAGAAAGATAGTTTAACTCAAAAAATGACTCCAATTTTAAATGGGTCAAAAAGTAAACAAATATTCGTAAAAGACTGTGTTAAAATGCACAGAGATAGCACTAATATTTGAGAATCTTGTACAGAGTTTTACCAAAATTTGCCGTTTATTTTCTATCTCTGGGCAATCAGCTATAATTTTGGCAATGTGTTCTAAAGCAGGAAACTAATGACCTAAATGTAAAGCAAGCTCATCACTGGCTACTTAGGTTGCTATTTCAGTTGATATAGTACGAAGAGTTAAACAGACAAGCAGAATAAACTGTTTCAGGACCATGAACATTTCTAACTTTAAAAATGAGCACCTTTCTGGTGTATACTGATTATGAAATGCTGTCTGTAAAAAAGATGCACCACTCTAGGCAAAAACATTGCATGTTTACTCTGTTGTTAGACTTTAACGATTAACCTGGCATTTCTCTTTTAATGTAAAAATTCATTTGCAAAAGACATTCTTCACAAGCAAAGAACAACTCCTGTATCTCCTTATGCCACAGTCAGACCAGGATAGCCAAAGAGAAATGAATAAAACACAGAAAAATCTTTTGAAATAAATCGTAATCACTAGAATAATAGCTCAGAACTCTTACCCAGAAGATTAACCCTTTTCTGTATGCATCAGAAACAATGGCATATGAAATAGTCTTAACGGCTATAAGCAAACAAGTACATCACTGGTTGTATCACACACACGTCATTCCTGGGAACTAATTTAATATTTAAGGGAAAATATTCAGTAATATACACTTAAATTGCTGTTTTGGAAGGAGGAAAGGAGAGAACAAAGGAGGAAAAGAGGGAAGGAATGATGCAGGGAAAAAAGAAGGTACTCCCCAGTTACCATGTACTCTTAATCATAATTTCGATGACCAAAATCTACTTTTGAAATTATTTATATAGGGACAAATTTTCTCACCCAAGTGCTTTCTTTAAGAAAAAAAAAATCTTGTAACAACTTTAAAAGCATCATACAATTAATATAAATCAAAAGGACTAAAAATTAATGTAAATGCTGCTTATATAATTAAGAGGCAGCAATAATGGAAAAGCTTGCATAAAATAGAATTGCTTCTGAATTTTCTGAACTAGGATGTTTGTTCTCCACTTAAAGCAAATGTTAAATTTTTTTTCTGTCAAAATCCTAAACAGCTTTTTGACAGGTTTGCTATGGTTAATTAATTACTTTCATTTGCACTAAGTTGTATACTTGAAGATGAATAGTACATGATAACAAGGCCAGCCTCTGTGAGGGAGACCTTTGGCGGTCTATGCAGTCTGCTGCCTCATTACAGAACTAGCTATCTGCAGGAAGCCTGACTTTGAAAGGTAGAGCACGTCCCATAACACCCTCCCCTAACTGAGATGATTGTAGCTTCTTCCGAAAAGTGATGATTAGGAGAGAGAAAAGCAAAACGGAATGCTGTATGAATATTTCATGTAAATGAAAGCAGGCACTTAGCGAACGTGCATCTTGATTGATGCTAGAGTGCCTCTAAACGTCTTGACATTGAAGGGTTCCCACTCTCCTTCCCTCGATGACTGCTTCAAGAGCTGCAGTTAATAGTGGAATATGACCATATTTAGCTGAAGGGCTCTTTATTACCGGCTGATATTAAATAAGACCACAGGCCTCGGGTTAGCATAAGTGAATTCTAGATAAAAGAGACTTCAGAGAGAACACCAAATGAGATATGATAGTTATGTTTTATTTTGGTTTTTATGTTTTCCCTCCCTGGTGCATAATTGTTTATTTCACTATTAACCTCCCTCAAGAAAGAGCCCAAGGACTCAAACTGCTTTCCAGAAAGAGGCCCAATAAACAGAAATGGGACGGTATTAAGATGAATTTTGGCGTACATGATCGCCAAATCATCTCAGTATTTAATAGAAGTAATAGTAGCAGTAGTTATAGTAGTAGTAAGAAGCAGGAGCACCCTCATCATGGGAGTTTTTAGAAATATAATTTTTTAGAGATAAGTAACATTTTTCTAAATTTGTACAATAAACCACCAGTTACTTAGCCTCCCTCTGTTCATGCATGTTTTATCTTCCTAACAAGTAAGGAGACCACCTAAGACATTTAAACAACAGAATCATTTCAAAATGCAAATTCAAGTCTTCAGAAACTCATTTCTATGTGGCAGGAGTGAGAAGAACAACAGTTACAGGTCTGCTGACATCACACAACACCTCCCCACCCCAACTTTAGAGACCTCCGTCATTTTCCTCCAGAAATTACTTAGTTGACTGCCATTTGCTTAAATCAAAATTTTAGCCTCCATTGGCTCCTTACAAATCATCCCTCATTGAAAGGTAAATCAAGTCTCCATGAGCTGTGACCACCAGAGATTTCCATCCACGGTTCAACCAGACAAAGAGCCCAGAGAGAATCACTGGCAAGATCCCGGCATACTAGAAGCTCCCAGCATCAGATGCACCTGTCTCCTGTGAGTTGCCTGACTATAGAAAGAAAAGGAGAGAGCTAAAGGAAGTGTCTCAGAGAGCTCACTTAGACACCTTTAGCTGTGTTTAAAAATTCAGTTCCACAAAATGATGGGCCGCACAAAGTCCAGGCATGTGATTTGTCTCTTCTGATCTCACTTAGAGACTTTTGGGACTCCTTAAAAGGGAGAGTTAATATGTTCATGCAGGAACAAAACAAAACTTGAGGTATACAGAAACACATGCATATGAATATAAGAATGAAGAACTTGACATGCTCTGAAGTCTACTAAACTCTGTATCACTGAATCATAGAACTGAAAAGACTTCAAAATCACTCAGGCCTATTCGTGATTAAAGAAAGCAAAGAGAGGAACTTGTCAAAACAAAAATCACACACTTGAGAGTAGCAAAACCAGTCCTAAGTTTTAGAACTTATGATTCTGAACCATTTTTGTTATGTCACCAAATCATTATATCATTTATACATATGGTTTTAATTTGCATGGTGTGTTTCTTCCAAATATTCAATTTTTAATTCATAATAAACTGCCTTTTGTCTTGCAGTATCTGGATCCCTCTCAGTACTTGTTTAAGTAATCAACCCATAGGTAGCAATTTTACTAAAGATAATAATACATCACATAATTTATGCAAGTTTGCAAAGTACTTGACATTAATCATTCAATTGAGCCCATACAGAGATCTTCAGAAGGAGGCATTTCTCTGCCTTAGAGAGGAAGAGAGGAAGAAACTTGGTCTTTCCTTAGTGTAAATTAAACTGAGGTTGAGTTCCTTGCTCTGGTTGACAGAAACTGTGAATGACAAAAGCAGAGTCTCGTTACCACATCTTCTGGCTGCAAGGGTGTTGCTCATTATCCCTCATTCTGCTATATAATAAGCATTTATTAAATACCTACTATGTGCCAGACTTCTGATTCAGTCCCAAGGTCATATATCACCACGTAAAGACTGGTTCACATTTTTTCCACATTGGAACGAATGCAATCTTTCCATATTTGTCCAATCAAGTTTTGTCTAATAGCCAATTAGAGTTGGCATTTAAGAGCTGACCTTATGCTTGCTTAATTTTTATCTACTATTTTACCTCCGTGTTTCACAGATGCCCCATACGGTACACATATGGCTTCCAAGTGAGGTCTTTATGTCTAACTCTAAATACACGGATGCATTGACTTTTCAAACGACATTAGTCCTATAAGGCAGAACAAAGAAATCCAGCAGTCCTGTCGGCTTTCAGTGAGTTACAAAGCCTGACAGAAACACATGCAGCACTCAGGGCCACAGGAAGCAGGCATGAAAACAACTGCATGCAGCGTTTGGAAAATGACAAGTGGTGGATCCCGGATGCCAATATTATCATTATTATTATTATTATTATTACCATCAAAATAAAACAGAGATTTAATCTAACATTCCATGTGTAGTCAGGCAACTGACTTTAATAACTGTAAACTGAGGCTTACATCATACTATACCCAATCTAATGCTTTAGCTTAAGTTTTGAGGCAGCTTCTGACAACAGTCATAGTGCACACACAGGCCATGAGCTAAAGGCCGCTCTCTGTCTGCCCCAGCACAGTCCCTGGGAGCCAGGCAGGAGCAGCAGCTGTTGATGCCGCCGTTAGATATTTATGAAAGAGATGCTCTGAATTTTATCGTAGTGGTATAGATCAATTTTCAGGACAGAGTCCTTAACAGTGTATTCAGAGGCTAGGTACAAAACCAATTTTATCTGCTTCAGTGATGTGTGAACTGTATGAGGAAAGACATCTCCCAACTCTCTGATAGCTTATCTTCCCTGGTGACCATTTATGCATGCTCTTGTAAATATACATATTTTACAAGGGAAGGGAGGGGGGGAGAGATGCTCTTTAAACTCTCCTTTGAGATGACCTTGAAGTAGGAGCATTTGAATCTTCCAGGAAATTAGCAGCCAAGTGTATTTTGATAATGATGGGTGGGTGGGAAGTGCCACTCATACAATGGGCAATATCCCCGATAGTAGGCTCTTGACCAGACATCTTTCTCTCTGAGGCCATTTCTCCAAGGAGTCAGAGAACAGCAGAGCTGCCCGGGGCCTGGAAGTCACGTTCTTCCCCTCATCACTGGAGAGCTTAGCTGGTACAGAAGCTATTACAAAACAAAGTAACTATGAAAGAGAGGTTGATTTGGTATTTTCTCAAGCATGTAAGTCTAATGAACATCAAGGGAGAAATGAAAGGATCCTTCCAAGCAAATGTGCAGGTATTTGGTTACTTTCACACACCAGGCAGTATGGCAGGACAACAGCAGTGAAAATCAATCTTTGTTTTATGTTGTATATTATCAAGACTACACATCCATATATAAGCTGCATTTCCCTTCTTTTCTGTTTCCAGGCTGTATGGACATAGGATGCCACTTTAATTCTTACACACTTTCTCTTTTCGGGTGCTTCCCCTCCCATACTTTTGGGTATCCATCTAAAGAGTGATTCCCTTCATACGCCCAACACTTGAGCTTAACTATCCAGTGTGCCAATTTCATATGCGTTGCCATGTACTTTCAAATAAGTACTTATTTCTTGCCTAGACCAGAGGTGGGTTAAGTTTTCTGCAAAAGGACCAGATAATAAATATTTTGGGCCTTGAGAATCTTATGGTCTCTGTCGCAACAACTCAACTCTGCTGTCATAGATTACACACAAACGAATGTGGCTATGTTCCAATAAAACTTTACGTACAATGAAATTCGAATTTCATGTAATTTCCATATTTCACAAAATATCTTTTTTGTTTTTTCCAACCACCTAAAAATGGGTGGAAATCATTCTTAGTTTACAGGCCATACAAAAAGAGACAGAATGTGAAATTTGGCCCTTGAGCTATAATTTGCCAACTCTTGGCCTAGAGAAAACATACAAGTCAGAATTACATATGCTACCACACTTAGCCTTTTAAAGATATTCCATACATGGATATTTTTTCTTAAATCATGTAGTACTATACTTTACAATTATAACCTATCTTAACTTTTACAACACCTTAAGTGGCCAGCAATGGACAAGGCAACCTGGCTTATGGTGAATCACTCCTAGACAGAAAAGCAATCAAGTAAGGTGGCCAAGGAGAAAAAGAGAACTTTTAATATATTTAATCCACTCAAATATATCATCACACAGAGCTTTGGATATGTGCTGCATTCATAACCATTGGGTAGCCTAACTTGATCGTTATATACCCTAGCAATCCCATATACCTTTCAACTATAGCCAGATAGTTGCCTATTTCAGTCAAAATAAATTACAAGTAACTCCAACCTTTGACCTCTCAGAAGATGATGTTTGAGTCCATCAAAATCAGTATAATTGTCTGGGAGGTTGGAGGAAGGCAGACTGTGAGAGGCGGCTACTGCTTCTTTTATACCTTACATCAGATGCACCACAGTATGGTGGATTTTGGTGTCAGAGACCTGAGCTTGGATTCTGGTCTTATTTGCCTCTGTAAGCTCCAAAGTACTATACATAGAAATCACAGTACCAAATTTACAGATTTTCATGAGCTTAAGGGAGATATTCTCCTAAATCCTTGCTCTCAGTAGGCGTCCGGTGAGTCTCTGCACCATTCCCCTTTCCAAGGCATCTATGGAAAACAGAGGGAAAGCCCTGTAAGTTGGTGAGCTGACACTGTTCCTTTTTTCTTCAGATTACCCTGTTACAATTTTGTGAGAGAACATTTCTTGCCATTTATTCTTCCATAGTCTATAAAGGAAGCCTGGTGGCTAATGTGACTTTACTTCTTCTTTCAGCCATGTTTATTCCATCAAATTCCCAGGATATTTTTAAGTGGAGAAGTGCTTCCAAGTGCAATATATTTTCAGTTTCATGGGTTCAGCTTGATGATGCCAATTCCAGGAGAAATCGCCTGTTCACAAGCAGGTATCATTATGGATTCAATGGTAATGGCATTCTCAGCTATATAGAGAGCCAGTACATTGTGATTCCTGAACTGGCCAACTTAAATAATGAGAAGAATCTTCACTCTGGCCAGGAACGTGAGACAGCCTGTGACACAGCAAATTTTTTCAGGTGAACAGTGGCTGGAAATGCTCTTTTCATTCTGCTATAGCCTGAATATTTGTGTTCCCCCACCAAATTCAAATATTGAAATACTTATCCTCAATGTAAGGGTATAATATTAGAGGGTGGAGAGTTTGAGAGGTGATTAGGTGATGAGTGGACTCTTCATGAATAGGGCTAGTGCTCTTATAAAACAATCTCAAGAGAGATTCCTCACTTCCTCCACCTTGGGAGAGCACAGCTAGAAGGAGCCATCTGTGAACCAGAAAGCAGACCCTCCCCAGATGCTGAATTTACTAGTACCTCGATTGTAGACTTCCTAGCCTCCAGAACTGCAAGAAATAGATTTCTGTTAATTATAATTCGCCTAGTCTACGCCAGTTTGTTATAGCAGCCTGAACAGACTAAGAGCCATTACTTGTTTCAATCTGCCTTTGCTCTTCTGCCCTGTCCTGTACTCAGATCTAGGAACATGGAAATCAGCAAGCCGTAGTCCCTGCCATCACTGTCCCACAGTCCGCGGTGAGACAGATGTTCAGAGACAACAGCCCACCAAGAGAGGCCGCATAAGCATCTACAAGGGCTTCCCTTTTCATTAGGTAGAGGCACACTGTTTGCCTGCAGACAAAGATGTTTGCCTGCAGAAATAAGAAAGGAGTTGAACTGTAATCTCAGTTCACTAAGGAGATGAACTGTAATCTCAGCCTTAAAAGATGAGTAGGAGTTTGCCAAACACAGAGAACACTCCATGTAGAACAAACAGAGAAGACCAGGTAAAGAACTTCCTTGGCAAGTCCCTGATGCCTGATGGGCTGACGGGAGCACACTTTCCTGTGTGCCACCGCTGTGCCTTGTAAAGTCCTTCCTTTGAAATTAATTACACTGTTTTCTGTCTCCCCACTAACCTGTAGATTACCCAAAGGCAATGTGCCTCTACCTAATGAAAAGGGAATAATCAAAATATTTAGAGGATTAACAAAAAATGAAAGAATGATATATTTTAACCTCAACTGCAGTCTGAAATAATCTTATACAGAGAGGCAAGTAATTGATAACCTATGAAGTTCATTTGTAACTACTCATACGCCCTGTCTCAAGAATTAGTTTTTTTTTTTTTAAGGGACATAATCAGTGATAAACCAACATTTGTTATGTGAATGAATGAAGCTGTGGAAAACAATAGGCAAAAAAATAGACCTTTTCAAATATTAGGGTATATCAAAATAAGTAAAGCTACAAGAACTGACACTTTAAGAGGAATTCTGAAATTCTGTCTTCCCTGTTGCTGAACTTGGAGCACTGGGAACCTCCAGCAATGCCTGTCCCACTGGCAGGAGGTGTCTAGAGTGAGTCCTGCTGGCCCACAGCATATGTGAGTCATATTTGGGGTAAGTTTGTCAAGCTGCTGCTATCTCCTTCTGCAGCACATTTACCCAGTCCCCGTGACTTGGCTTCTACTTTATATTCTAAGTCCCTGAATGGGATTACAACTGAACCGCAGCTTACTTGGCGAAAACCTTGACATCCTGCCTAGACCTTTCTAAAGGCCTGACTGTGTCTCTGGAAACCTCAGCTATACACACACCATGGTCCTGGGCCTCCTTATATAGACTACCCAGAATAGCAGTGGTAACAGCCTCCCATCTTTCTACCTTCCTCTTTCTGGAGACTTCCTACTTCACTACACCAGTTTCTTTACATCACCCCTGTCCACATTAGCCAGTCAAGCTTGAGCTAAAGTTCGCCACACCCCCAAAGGTACTGACATTTGGATTGCTAGCTCCTCACTCTATTTTGAACAATTCTGCCACAGATCAAGCTACCCAAGGCCATACTCAACATGCCCCGTCCCCAACTCTGGGCTTCCTTGTGCCCCATTTGCCTGGCCCAGAGGCATGGTTCTCCATGACGCCAGCCATGGACAGAATACTTATAACCACATTGCTTTCCATGGAAAGTCTGTTTAAAATACTAAGTATTTGAAGGTGTTTTTTATAAATGATGGGGATGACAATTTCTGCTAATGCAAGTATGTCTTAAACATCTGTAAATTAGCAAATAATGAGTGTTACCTCATTGTAGAACTAAAATTCAGGTTTCAGAATCTACTAACATCATAATACGACTTTTTTTTTAATTCCTTAACCTTGCAGAGCTTAGTGATATATAGACTGTACACAAAGATGTAAGCAAAGTTACCTCTATTTCTATCGATGATTTTTTTTTTTTGAGACAGAGTCTCACTGTGTTGCTAGGTGCCAGGCAGGAGTGCAGTGGTACAATCTCGGCTCACTGCAACCTCCACCTCCCGGGTTCAAGCAATTCTCCTGCCTGAGACTCCCGAGTAGCTGGGACTACAGGTGCATGCCACCAACACCCAGCTAATTTTTGTGATTTTAGTAGAGATGGGGTTTCACCATGTTGGCCAGGATGGTCTCCATCTCTTGACCTGGTGATCCACCCACCTCGGCCTCCCAAAGTGCTGGGATTACAGGCTTGAGCCACCGCGCCCAGCCTCTATCGATGATTTTAAAATGCAGCCTCACCTACGCAACTGTCTTGCATGCTCTGCTCATGTACCCCAAAACCTATAATCCAATAAAAAATTAAAAAAAAATAAATAAATAAAAAATAAAATAAAATAAAATAAAATGCAGCCTCCTACAACCTAATATTGCATGTTCATTTCCCCATCCTTTAGCAAAACCTATGAAGCAATCAGGTGAGCAGCAAGCACATGAAAGAAAATATCTAAAATAATCTCAAACTCATTTATCCCCAAAGGAGAAAAAAGGCTTGAATACAAAAATATTTTCAGTACTTTAAACATTTGAGCCCACAAAGCATTTTGTTTTCTTTTTTTGATAGCACCATTCACATTTAGCCACTTCGTTTCCTTTTGCTATAAACTATCATTACCCCCCAAACCCAGCCAACCTTTTAAATACATTTAACAATTATTCTTATTTTAGAAATCAAAATAAGTCTAATTAAAATTATAAGAGCCAGACTAATCTAAAGAGCTGAAATTTTAAAGAAAACCTTTGGTGTATTTATATTGTCATTTACTTTTCATTCCCAATTTGCTGTCTTCACTGGTTAGACAATTAACCAGTATTCAAGTCTGTAAAGTGCATGAAATTTACATAAATAAAATAAATTAACACAGTTAAACAATACAATATTGCCTCCTGACATCCCCATTTTCAAATGTCATCAACAAATAATCAAGATATCGAGTCGGGGTAGGCATTGTTCCTTAATAATTGCTTAGATTATCACAGATTTACTAATTATTACAATTTTATACCAGAAATTTGTTTTTAATCCAAGGAACATATTGCTAATGACTGAAACATCTAAGAGCATCATCTTTTCTAACAGCAGCAAAATGCCAGGGAATTGATTTTAATTAGGTTTTAGAAAAAGAATTATGTGAAATTCAAATATGTCATTCAATTTATATGTCAAGGAGACTCTCAAAAAGGATTATGTGTTTAGCTGGACTTTGGGATAGAGGCAGATCTTTGGAATTCTGCAACGGATTTTGAAACCTCTCCTATACATTCTGCTGATGAGTTTCTCATCACTCTGCCTTCTCCGTCTTTCTCTCTCCCTTCTTCCATAGCAATAATAACCATGAAGGCAGATTATTGGGATGTCTCAGTATCAAGAAAAATTATCACCTTCCCAAATCTTTATTTATGTAACTACAGGGGGTTCTGGCTTTAATTTAGCAAGACAGTGCAAAATTTTGAATTGGTAACTTATTTAATGAGGGTTAGAATAAAAAAAAAAAAACCTTCTGAGCAGGCAAAGAATGTAAGGGAAACCAGGGAAATGCTACTGTTAAAAACGGACCATTCTGAGATGGTGAAATTGGAAGGTGGTGGACAGAATTAGATATACCTTTATCCTTTAAATTTCTAGCACTCCACATGCTTAATTGCTTCACATGGGCTTTCAAGAAATGCCAGCAATGGCATATCTTGTGTCTCGTGACTACCTTTGTTGCATCGGGACCTATGAGGCTAATACCAGGGATACCTATTGAGTAAGTTCCATAAAAGCTTTCTGGGCTTCTTAAGGGAAAATGTCCTAAAGCAACATTACATCAAACTATGAGTAGCACATGACATAAATGTTTTTGAATATTCCTTTTAAAACTAATTCCACTTTCATGAACAATGTATTCTACTAAAAAGAAAAGAAAACAAAATCTTTAAAGAAATTATGACTCCAGGGAGAGGTTGGAGCCTCTAAATTACCTGAAGCCCTTTGGAAAAACATTCATATTTTTAAAAATGTTTTAAAACACTTAGGCATTCCCTCCGACGTGCAGTGGCCACCTTTTAAGTTACTGTATATCCGATTCATGCTACAAGATTTTAAAAACTAAAGTGTGAAGCTGATGTTTTCATAAAGTTTTAATCTCATTTACTTTTTTTTACTTTCATCATCTTCTCATTCACCCACTGATTCATTTCAGATTTATTGAACACATACTACCTACCTACTCTGCTCCCCATTAGTAGAATAGTTCTGTCCTCATTTTACATGGAAGCCAGAATCTTGCAACAAGGTAAACACAAACACAGTGGAAATTCAAAGCTCTAGAAAATAAGTGCCATGTGGTGATAGAAGAATAATAAGCATCACTGCCAATCACTGCATTCCAAACTGCAGTTGACACAGATTAACACAAAGTCTAAATAGAATGAGCTTGTTATTCCAAATTCACGTAAAGCGAACTCACATAACACAAGTAGCATACCATGTATTTGCAACTGGAGTATGATATGGTACTAGATGGATCTGTACAAGGTGCCAGGGATGCAAGGAAAGGCATAGGGGAGCAGCAGATAGGGAGGAGTATTGAGCTCATGGACAGTTCCACAGAGGAAGCTCCTGAGCAAGATCTTGAGAACATGAGTAGGACTCTAAAACGAAGACAAAGAAGATAAGTTATCATGGTTAGATGAACTAGCAGGAGCAAAGGTCCAGAGAAACTACAGGTATTTCTGTAGATGTTCCAGTGGAGGGCTTAGTGATGAAGACTGAGCAAAAGTGGATGAAGCAGGGCCTTTTATACCTTACTAAAGAACATGGATTTGATCCTGTAAGCCAGTGGTTCTCAAACATTTTGGTCTCAGAATCTCTTTCTAGTCTTGAAAACTACAGAAGATCCCAAAGAGCTTCCTATTATGCGTGTTATATCTATCAGTGTTTAACCTTTTAAAAACTGAGTAATGTTTAAAATATGTACTTATTCATCTTTAATGATAATAAACACATTATGTGATAACATAAATATCTTAACATAAAAATAACTGTATGTTTCCCCAAAAGATGTAGTGAGAAAAATTTAGTTTTCTATTTTTGAAATATTCTCATTAATATCTGACTTAGTGAAAAGTAGCTGAATTCTGGAAAGTTTCTGCATTCAGTCTGTTGTGATATCATAGAGACACTGATCTATTAATTCCACTATAGATCTATGAGAGTATAAAAGTAAAAATCATAAACAATATTTTACTATTATTATAAAACTAGTTTAAGTTTTTAGATCCCCTGAGTCTCAAGGGCTTCCAGAGACGTCCAGATCAGTGAGAACAGTGACACTGTTGTTATTTGGGAATCAAGCTACATTTAAACAAGGGCACAAACTGAATGCACCTGCATTTTAGAAAATGGCATTGCAAATGATACAGATATGAAGAAAGCAGAGTAAAATATTCTGGAGAGTATACCTAACTTTCACAAACAGTACAGAACATTTTCAAGTGGCTTCATCACTAGCTTTTCACTACAGAGATGTTACTTTTTAACAACAGCAAAAGAATATATCCCTCTTCAAATATGTTCAATATTTGCCTGGTCCCATAAGCAAAATAATATAAAAATGACTATAGATAACTTTATGACAGTTAACTAAAAATTTAAACAACATACACAAATCGTTACAAAAATATAACTTATTAAGACTTATACAAAAAGAAACAGAAACCCTGAGCAGTCTGATAAGAAGGGGTGATGCTCATCTTGTAATAACTTATGTTATTTATTGACAAATGATAACCATTTGACCAATCAGATGTACACTCTAGTTGACCTATGCCTATTCTGTATCTCATGTTAATAACAAGATTTAAAATACCACTCTCACATATATTCATTAAATAACTGAATCAAAGTCACTTTCTCACAAAGGAAATGTGAAGCCCAAATAATTTCACCATTGAGATATGCCAAATATTTAAGGAAAAATATAATTCTAAGCATATATGAATTATTCCAGAGAATGGGAAAAGAGGAACCACTCTTTAATTTTCAGAGACTAGCATAACTTAATACCAAATTCTCACAAGTATACAGAAAAGGGAAATTAAAAGACCACCTTCAGTCATGAACCCAGCTTAAAAATTTTTAAATAAAATATAAGCTGGGCCGGGCACAGTGGCTCAAGCCTGTAATCCCAGCACTTTGGGAGGCCAAGGCCAGTGGATCACGAGGTCAAGAGATCGAGGCCATCCTGGTCAACAGGGTGAAACCCCATCTCTACTAAAAATACAGAAAATTAGCTGGGCATGGTGGCGCATGCCTGTAATCCCAGCTACTCGGGAGGCTGAGGCAGGAGAATTGCCTGAACCCAGGAGGCGGAGGTTGCGGTGAGCTGAGATCGCGCCATTGGACTCCAGCCTGGGTAACAAGAGCGAAACTCCTTCTCCAAAAAAAAAAAAACATATATATATATATATATATATACATACATACATACACACACAAAGAGGGAAGATACCATAACTAAATAAAGTTAATTCAAGGAATGTAAGGTATCTGTAATATTAGGAAATCAATCAATATAATTTATCACATTAACAGGTTAAAGAAGAAAAATTTTATGGCTATCTCAATAAATTCCAAAAAAGCCTTTGATAAAACTGAAAATCTTTTCTGTACTGATCTGAAATCCTACACAGCACATGAAGAAGGAAAAAAGTTATTATTAGCAAATAACAAAATGTTTAACAAAAAAGCTATGCTTGTAAATTTTAGCATTAATTAGAGAGCCTAACAAGTTGTCAAGCTATAAGGTCACTATGAAAAAAATAATTAGATATCTAAATATCAGAACAGAACATGAAATAAAACGCCACTTAAAATTGTGTCAAAAATATGAGATACCTAGAAGTAAATGTATCAAAAGATTCCAATAATTCCCCTTTCCTTTTAAAAAAAGGAAATCCTCTCTTCCCTAAAGAGAAAGTAGAAAATAATAAAACAACATTGAAAAACATTAAAGAAGATTTAAATGAATGGAGAGATATTCAATCTTCATGTATTGGAGGACTTGATATTGGAATTTTGTCAATTCTCCCAAATAAACTAATAAATTCGAAGCAATCTCAATCAAAATTACAATAGATTTCCTTTTAAAATTTTTCTTTGGTATCTTTTTAATTTTTACTTAATATTACATTAGGACACAGTATAACAAAACCTGGATTTGAATACTGGTTCTGTCATTTACAAGTCAGCTAGCACTGGACAAGCAGCTTATTTCCTCATCTGTGAAACAGAAATAAAAATAATTTGTTTTATTTTATTTTATTTTAAATTCCAGGATACATTTGCAGAATATACAGGTTTGTTACACAGGTATGCGTGTGCCGTGATGGTTTGCTGCACCTAGCAACCCATCAACTAGGTATTAAATCCCATATGCATTAGCTGTTTGTCCTGACGCTCCCCCACTTGGTGCCCCCCATTCCCCAACAGGCCTCAGTGTGTGATGTTCCCCTCCCTGTGTCCACGTGTTCTCCTTGTTCAACTCCCATTTATGAATGAGAACACATGGAGTTTGATTTCCCAATCCTGTGTTGGTTGCCAAGAATGATGGCTTGTGGCTTCATCCTCGTCCCTGCAAAGGACATGATCTCATTCCTTTTTATGACTGAAAAGCATTCCATGGTGTATATGTGCTACATTTTCTCTATTCAGTCTATAACTGATGAGCATTTGAGCTGGTTCCATGTCTTTGCTATTGTACATAGTGCTGCAATAAATATACATGTGCATGTGTCTTTACAGTACAATGATCTATATTTCTTATGAAACTTAACAAGCTGATGGAAATTCACAGATAAAAGAATAGTCAAAATATTCCAGAAGACATACAAGGTAGGAAGACGTGCTTTACCAGATCTCAAAACCTATGAAAAGATACGTTAACTAATATGTTGTTGGTACTGGGATAAACAAATTACTCCAAGAAGAACCAAGAAACATTCCTATGCATGCATAAAGGCTTGACTTATGAGAAAGACAGTACATTGGAAAATAATCTTTTTTTCAAATAAAATATGCTAATAACATGGAATATCCATGTGGGCACAAGAATCACACTGAGCACAAAAATCCATTCTAAGTGTGAACAATAAAACTTTAAAACTTTTAGAAAGTAATACAAGTGATTATCTCTGTTTCCTCTGAGTTTGGGAATGATTTCTCAGAAAAGACAACAAGAAAGCAGTAACCTGGAAAAAGTGAAATATTGGATCACATTAAAATTCAGATCTTTTCTCCATGAAAAGACACCATAAAAACTTAAAGATAATCTAGAATTAATAAAGGTTGTTTGCAAGACATCTACCTCCAATACAAGTATCCAGAATATATAAAGAATTTCTATAAATTAATAACAGATAAGCCAACATAAAAATAGCCCCCCAAAATTGAACAGATATTTCACAAAATAAAAAATCTCAATGCTCCAACAAATATGCATGTACCTAATATCTTCTTAACCTTAACTATCTCCACAACAGCTTGCCACTTGTTCCAGCCTCAGCCATTGCCAAGGCCACCAAATCTGAGGGGACTCTGGCTAACTGCATGCAGACACAACCCAACGGCACCTACCATCAAATCAAACCTATGCCAAACACCTATCATCTCCTTCTCAAAGGGGCATCTCGTTTGATAGTCAGGACCACTTGACACCCACATATGCACAGGACAGAAGTGTAAGAAGATCAATGTCCCATGGGATCAGTCTTTGACCAGAGGGAGATCAGAGCCAATTAATAAATTCTTCTCCCTTCTTCCTCATTTACTATCCTCCTAACACTAGCATGCACCCACAAGTTTTCATGAGAAACCATCCTTTATACAGTCTCTCAGAAGACAGTCCTATAACATCAGATCAAGCAAGCATAAGTACTTGATAACAGAGGCAGCTAGTTTAAAACACATCCTTGAGTTAGCTGTTTCTCCTTTCCTGCCTCACTCTCTTGATGCCTCAGTGCTAATCCACTGAATTACACTCCCACTAAAGCAATAGCACATAAGTCTTTACCCGGAAGCTCTGTGTTTTAGGGATCCCAAACGAAGGCAAAATGAAAAGTTGCTCAACCTCATTTGTAAGCAGTGAATCAGTGATTTAGACAAGAGATACCAATGCACGCCCACCAGACAGGTAAAAATAAAAAATTCTGACAGTACTAAGTGTTAGCAAGAATGTGAAAATTAAAAAAAAAAACAGAAATGCATACACTTAGTATTAGTCCAAATTGGTGCAAACACTGGAATATGCTTTGGCCTTTTCCAACAAAAGATGAATGTATACCAACCTTAGAACTGAGCAATTTAACTGCTGGTGATACACCCAAGAGAAATAGCAGTTTTACTATGAAGCTAAATAGATTTAAGCTGCAGGGGCATCTCACTGGCATGGATTTACCTCTAAATCCTTATACCTAATTCTGTATTCACAAATTTGATGTGCACATACATTTTAAAGAAAGTCCTCCAAATTATGTAAGCTTTGGGCTCCCAAAATCCTGGATGTGCCTACGCTGGATAAAATTGTTCACAATACAACTATAGAAGATACAACTACAGAACAACTATGTAAGAAGCAACACTGTTCGTTCTAGCCCCAAACTGCAAATGACACAAGTGAGCATCAATTGTTGAATGGCATATACGTCAGAGAACCCTGAATGGGAAAAACAATCTATTATAGAAACATGACCTTATAAAATTGTGGGACAAGCTAGGTAAATATATGCCTAGAACAGGGAGTTGGAGGATCAGAGGAGGAGGCACTAATCAGGCAATCTTAAAAGCTGAGCCGAAGTGGAAGGAGGAAGGAAAAGCTCAGGAAGTGTCTCAAGGAAGCTGCTGCTTCAGAGTAGTTACCAGCTCTCTAGGTTCACAGCCAGGAGGTATATTGACCAACAGGGCCAAAAGTCAAGATGAAGGTGAAGAGAGGAAAAGAGTGTGGACAAGCTAGAATCCACTGACCATCTCTGTGCCACCATAGAGACTTTAAAAGAACAAAGGTTGCTGTTTTATTGCTGCCTTTTAAATATACTGCATATTCTCCTTTTGGCCAACTCTAACTCAGAATCCCACAGGGAAGGGAATTCTGGAAAATGTAGTTTCCAGATTAACCAAGTCGGCACAGCAGAATCCAGTACAAATGGATAAACTGTGGTATATACATGCAATGAACAGCACAAATTATAAAAAAAAAAAAAAAAAGTTCTGCTACACATACAAATGAATGAAATTTACAAACAACATTAAGGGAGAAAAGCAAGATATGTAACAAGCTTGATTTAAGCAAGACTTTTTGGTGTATGATTCTTTTTATACAAGGTTCCAAAAGAGACTAACCTAACCTCATTAATTATAGATGTATACATAGATCACAAAGCTAAAGAGAAAAGCAAGGAATCAGTCGCCATGAAAGCCAGGATAATGATTACCTCTAGGGGTAAAGGAGAGGTTGTAATAGGGATTTTGAAGGCCAGGCACAGTGAGGGGCTCATGCCTGTAATCCTAGCACTTTGGGAGTCCAGTGAGGGGGGATCACTTGAGGCCTAGAGTTCAAGACCAGAAGGGATCCTGGGGTGCTATTATTTTACTTTTTGACTACAGTGTTTATTACACAGCTTATATTTTGTAATTATTCATTAATTTTATATTTCTCTTTTATGCACTTTACTCTGTATATATATTTCACAAAATTAAGGGAAAAAATAAAATATTTAACAACTGATTACTACCAGCTCTCTCCCTTAGTGCCTGTGAGACCAGGCAACTGCATGTCACCTTGAGTTGCAGAAGCAAGCAGAGGGAAGAGAAGTGCTCTCTTTCAGGTCTAGTGGGGTCCTCACTCAGGAGTCTGTCTTCAGCAATTAGGATGAATTCCAGGCAGCTCACTATTTCTGGATTTGTAGACTTCTGAATATTACCTATTACTAACGAAATTAACCTTCGAACATGAGACCAGGTAAAAATTTTCCAGCACATATATCAAGGATTTAAGAAAACAGTATATGCACAAGTAAATAAGCAGAAAACTGGTAGAGCTGATCTTTCTTCTCCAAGTAGCAGCTATCTTGCAGCCTCGATATAAGGTAAAAGTTGTATGATTAGCTCAAATTATTAACAAAATTATCAACAAGATAATTTGGTGGGGATTTAAATTCACTCTTGTTTACAATAAAACTTTCCCTTAGGGTATATTGTACCTAGAAAACAAACACAAAAACTCAGAGCCCAAACACTTACCAGTTGTGTGACTTTGGGCAAGTTACTTAACTTCACTAAGGCCTGAATGTCCTGGAAATTCAGAGATAAAAAGACTACCTATATCCCATGTGAGGACTAAATCACATAATGTATGTTAAATGCTTAGTATAGTATATGGTAAACAGCAGGCATTCACTAAATAAGCCAGCATCTGCTATTTCATATTGCTGATTGTTTATTCAAGGGGTCTAGAAACACATTGGAAATGATGAAATTCCATGCTAAGAAATCATAGATCAAATAGTCCTACAGAAAACAAGAAACTTAATCTGATGTTTATTTTCTGAGAAACACAAAATCTACATGAAGGAAATCAAGTTCCCCAAATATACATGAATCTAGAACAAGAAAAAAAAGGTCACCAATAGACACTCAGTATTAGTGTCTTACATTAAAAGCATAAAATAATTTTTCCACAATGTCTTCAAATACAATGCTAACAAACTTTATACTATACTCATATAAATAAAACTATCCATCTTAAGTAATAGTCTCTGAAATTAACCCTATTTGCTCTTATCTTGAAGATTCTATTTTTAAAGCAAGCATAAATTTTATTTTGGTGTTGGAATACCAGAAGAATGTTCTTTTATTTTTAAGACAGAAAAAAAAAGATTTCAACAGCTCAAAGGTAAAACATCCAATTTAACAAGAAAATAGTCTTCAATGAAGATACTCGCTCTTCAGTGAAAAAAACTGCTGATTTGAATTCCATTTAATTAGCTTTAAATAGTATCACTGTGTTGTGAAAAAGTAATATGATTGATTTGAGTAGGTATCATGCCAGTTTTATCACAGCCGATGCTTAAGTTATAATTTCTGTGTAGATACCTACCATAAGCAACTTTTAAGATGCACAGACACTATAGCAAGCCCCTCTTGTAATCTTTAAAAAAGATGAGAAAAGGCTTATCTCAATGATGAGAATCCCACTTTTTGAAAGCATGTTAGGAAAAGACATGCAAGAATCTCCTGAACAGAGATCACGCCATTGCACTCCAGCCTGGGTAACAAGAGTGAAACTCCATCTCCAAAAAAAAAAGAATCTCCTGAACAATTTTCTCAAGATTTACCACTGCAATACATGGGCCGATTTAGTGACACCTAGCATAGCTATGCTTAATTATCAGATATCCAAAATCCAATCTATTTTCCAACAATTGTTAAATTAAAATATAACCAACATAAGATAAAAGGCAAATAACTCAATCAGGGAAAACATAAGATACAGGAGGTGAACAGACAATTCACAGAGCAGCAATTCAAATGACCTAAAAGGATATGCTGAAATGATAGTGCATTCCATTAGTGGTGAGGTGTTTGACAAGGGACATCACTGTAAAAGAATCATACTGGAAAAAATACCAAAAAAAAGTAGTACTATCTATTTTAGGGTAGATGAGAAAAGGAACACTCACACACATTGTGGGTGGCAGCAAAAAACTGTTTCAGTCAAACTAATGAATGAGATAAAAGAAAAGCATGGGATCTTAAAAAAAAAAGATCTCTTTCTCGTTTTAGCCGCATATGGATGACCATTCCAGGCAGAAGCAGAAAGCACCTCCCAATATAGACAGCCTCTCCCAATTGTCAAACAGGAAAGAGAAGCCATGGCCAGGTGGTAGAGGAAAAAAATCACTTCATGTGTATCAGTGGTACACGGGAAAATCAAGGGCTTCGGCATCCAAGCGTCTCAAACTTAGAAACCCATTCGCTGCTTAATTTGGAAAGCTTTATTAGTTTCTTGGAATCTCAATTTTCTCATCTGTAAAATACTATAAGCCAAAGTTGTTTGGTTATTGTGCTTATTACCTACCATGACATGTGCCATGTGAGTGCTCAAAAATAGATGGCTGTATCACCCCTGAGGCTGGAGGGTGCTCACCTCTTTTTATCATATCTAGTCAGCAATTAGCTTTCATATCTCTTAAATGAAGAACTAAGATTGATTGGGGTCATTTGTGAAACCAATTTTGAAGAAGTAAACCTATTCTTTCATTGATACACATGGGTAACTAACAGCGATTCATGTTAAGTGTCTTATCTTCTCCCTAGGACCTGCAAAATGTCCTGTCTATACACTGACCATTTTCTTCCAGAACAGACACTATTCAACCCCTACCAATTCAGTGAATTTAACCACCCTTGACGTTCAATAATAAACCTAAAAATAATTGATCTATAATTTCAGTTTAAATGATCTGACATAGCCAGGCTACTTTTAAATGACAGCAAATGGGATTTTTTAATGGAAATATTGATAGGCCCTTAAGTGTATTGGGGAATCGAGAACAATGGCAATGATACCGCACTAATAAACCTAATGCCATGGAGATTGTCTTTTTAAAAAATGTGTCTTTTCTTTATCACAGCATAATACCTAGCTTGACAGCAGAAATGTCAACAGTTAGGGCTCTATTCTTCAAACCGTCATGCTCTATTAATGCTGTTTTTCAGTGGGATTTACTTTGTCAAGGAAGGAAGGACCAAAGAGGAAAGTCTATGGTCTTCTTATTCACTAAATCCCTCCTCTCACTGATGCACAAATGATTACTCCCAATGCCACAAAGAATGAGAGTTGAAAACAGGCCAAAATCATCTAAGGAGCAGGAAAAGCAAGCTAGCCTTGCGCAAGCAAAAGTATGTCTAGACAGGAAGAAAAAGAAAACAGAGTAAGGGGTAGGAATGCCCAGGGTTGCTCCCTGTTTTGTGCTTGTGATCTTTCAGGTGGGAGAAACAGTAGAGAAAAAACTTCCCCATGCAAATATAACTATGACCCTTTAGCTGGGGCTGAGAATACTGTCCTAACTGGGTTTCAAAGAACCCCATGCAGTTTAACACCTTTAATCCAAACAGGAGGAGGAGAATAAAATCCTTGGCTGGCAGGGACACACAGGGACATAACATGGGGCTGAGAGGGGGTTAAAAGAATTATAGATATAAACTGTTAGCTGTAATTGGGGAGATATCAGCAGTAATATCAGGAAGCAGACAGAAGTTTGTTTAGCTTGGCTTTAATTGTGAAATTTGGGTGCAGAGGAGATTTTGGTTTAAACTTTGCATTTAGAGAAGCAACAATATAGTACACCCTGATAGAGAACAGACAGATAAACAAGTTCTAATCAAGGGTTCAGAGCAGAGAAACCACTTGACCCTTAAATATCTGAGTCTAAGAAACTATTATGTCACCTACATATACGTAGGTTTTTTAGACTACATTTTTGCACATGATCTCTTTCAGTCTTCACAAAAATCCCATAAGATAAGAAGAGTAGGATCTATCCTCTCTGTTTTATACATGATGGCACTGTGGGTCACAGAGGGTACGGACTTTCCTAGAGTGACACAGCCAGAAAGGATTTCCCGTGACCGTGTATTGTCAGGCTCCGTGTCTATGTCTAAGAATTTTCCTCCAGGAGATACGACCTTGAAGAAACATGTTAAAAATTATTTCACAGTGAAAAGATCCTGGAGCCAAGATAAAACACTCTTCTACTAATTTTTAATTTGGCCACATAACAATCTTCTACCCCTATTCCAGAATTCATCTAACTTCTTTCCCAAATAAGTGTTGTAAGAAATAAACATAAAAGCTAGGATTTTATTCGTAGCAAATTGCTATGGAAACATGAAATTATCCCTATGTTAATCACATTATGTCTTCTTTTTCTGTCTAAATGGTTGAACAAATTATGCTTTTTATCTACCTTTCTTTTATGACTAAGGGTAAGGAAACATCCATAAAGTATTCAAATTATTGCTACAGGAGCCAAATTCCAATATCTGTACTTTTGAAAATGCATTTATAAATAACTTCATTAGAATTAAACAATTATGGAAAAAAATCTTTCTAGATATTATTCGACATTCTATAGTAAAGGTTGCATTAATAAAATAAAAGGCTTCACTCCAGCTAAGATCAAACATGTGATAAAGCAACCAGAGCTTGAGGTGACATCATCCTGAAGAGAAGTAAAGCTCACTGACATAAATTTGCTGCCTGCATGCTTCTTTTCTTCTTAGGGAATTTGCCAACTCTAGGCCCAGAAAGAGGATAAGAAGTCAGGTAGAAGAACCACTGTTTGGTGGCAGAGAAACCAGCAGAACCTTGGCAATTTCATGGGACTGGGGAGAAAACAACTGGAATTATAAAGGACTATATCCCAGAATAAGGGACAACCAAAAAAGTAAGCCCAGCACTTTGTACTAGGTTTCTATCCCCTGTACTTCACTCCTTCAGGCATTTGCTGATCAAATGAGAAAGACCAGAAGCTAAGAAGCCAAAGAGAAAGCAACCAAAAAGCAATAGTGGATTTCTTGCAAAATTCAGTGTATGGAGACAAAAATAAAAAATCAAAACTTAAGAAAGAACTTCAATAAAGACCCTGGGCTCTCAGTTGCTATATCTTAGAGCAAGGTGTAAATCTGAAGCACACTAAGACTTACAAAGACAGAAAATTACCTTGAGTTACCTCTGTCCCTGATTGGATTAAGAAGATTGGCTCACACTTTTGCTGCCTGCTAGAGAATAGGAAGAATATGCTCTAGAGAAAGAAAACATTCATAATCTTTAAAATTTTTTACACAAAATGTTCAGCATTCCATCAAAAACTAATAACCATGCTAAGAAATAGGATGGAGAAGGGAGAAAAACAGACAATAAAAATAGACCCATAGGTAACCCAAATGTTAACAAGCAAGACTTTTTATGTAGCTGTGATTAATTTTGTCAGGAAAGTAGATAACAAAATGAAATTTTCACTAAGAACTATAAACAGAAAAAATAATATAATTAAATTTCTAGAACTATAAAATATAATAATTGAAAATAAGAATTCAACAGATAGATTTCAAAGCAGATTAGACTCAGCTAAAGAGTAAATTAATGAACTGGAAGATAGGTCAGTAGAATGGAGAACAGAAAGTATAGGAAATGCAGGAAACACTGAAAGAGACACAGACATCTGGAAGACTGGTGGGGGAAAAAAAGCAAACATTTCATTGTAACCAAAGAAGGAAAAAAAAAAGAAGAGAATAAAGCTAGAAATCAATAGCAAAAGATTGCTGTAAAATTCTCAAGTATTTATAAATCAAAGCATTGTACTTTTATGTAACTCATAGTGGAAGAAGAAATAGCAATGGAAACTAGAAAATTATCTCAAGTGAATTAATTTGGGATGAAGCTAAAGGTATGTTTAGAGGGAAATGTATAGCCATAAAATGGACATTGTTAAAAGAAGAGTGGCTAAAATCAATTAGTTAGGCCTACAATATTTAAAAAGAACTGTAAATTAAACCAAAAGACGAAAGCAGATATTAATGAGGTAGAAAATAGACACAAAATACAGAAAAATCTTAAAATTTGATTATTTAAGAACATAAAAAGGTAAGTCTTCTAATAAGACTGATTAAAAACAAACAGAATGCTATATTTATCAATGTCAGATACTCAAAAGGGATGCTACTATTAGATTCTAAGATATTGTATGAGGCCAATCTTGCATTGCTATATAGAAATAACTGTAACTGGGTAATTTATAGGAGGTTTAATTGGCTCATGATTCTGAAGGCTGTACAGAAAACATAACACGAACATCTGCTTCTGAGGAGGGCTCTGGAAGCTTACTATCATGGCAGAAGGTAAAGCAGAATCTTGCATGTCACATGGTGAATGCAGGAGCGAGAGAGAGGGAGTGGAATGCCACAGTTTTAAACAGCCAGATCTCACAAGAAGTCACCCACTATGGCAAGTACAGCACCACGGGAATGGTGTTAAACCACTCATGAGAAATCAACCCCCATGATCCAATCACCTCCAACCAGACTCTGCCTCTAATACTGATTACAATTCAATATGAGACTTGGGCAAGGACACATATCCAACTATATTTGATGTTTTTAAAGATATAAATAATATTCTGAACTGTCTGTTAATAAATCAGACAATTTGAATAAAAGTGACAAACTTCTGGAAAAAATACACTTACCAAAAATGACACAGAAAGAAATAAAAATATATAAAATTTCTGTATCTAAAAATCAAAATTAAATCACCAATTAAAGACATACCTACAGACAAAACCCTGGGCTTTGCTAATGAATTCTATCAAACATTTAAAAATAAAATTATATTAAACTTGCACAAACACTTCCAGAAGGGTGACACTTATCAACCCATTTTATCAGCTCAGAATAACCTTGACAGAAAAATATGGCAAGGATATTACAAAAAAAAACTACAGACCACTTTAAATAATAAATGTAAATGTAAAAAATTAAACAAAATATTAGCAAATTGAATCCAGTGAGATTTTTAACAACTATGTCATGACCAAGTGAGGTTTATTCCAGAGATGTTCGGTTAGTTTACTTTGTTTAAAAAAAATCATGTATTAGAGAAGAATAAAAGATAAAAAATTATCATTCTTTTTCTTCATCTTTTTTTTATTGCTATAATAGAATATTTGATACTAGGTAATTTAAAAAGAAAAGAGGTTTATTTAGCTCACAGTTCTGGAGGCTGCAAGTCCAACATCAGGCAGCTGCTTGTGGTCTGCTTCTGAGTAAGCACCTCATGCTATATCGTAACATGGCAGACGTGGAAGGGGAATCAGGCATGTGCAAGGAGACCAAACACAAGAGGCAGCCTAACATAACAACTCACTTTCATAGTAACTAATCCAGTCTTGAAAGAGCAAGAACTCACTTACTCCCACAAAACCACTTTAATCTCTTCCTGAAGGTGGTTCCCTTATGACCCAAATGGCTCTTACAGGTATCACCACCTCTCAACACTGTTAGATTAGGGACAAAGCCTCAACATAATTTTTTGTAGGGAAAAACTGTGTTCAAATCATAGCATCTTTTTAACAAAAACATTTGATAAAATGTATCATGCATTCATAATAAAAAGTCACATAAAGTTTTAAAATTAGAAAGAAAGAACAGGTAACATGTTTTACTATTGAAAAATCTGTTTTATTTTAATTACCATTAAAATTCTCACCAGGACCAGATGACCAGATGAGTTCTAGGTAACTTTATATATGTCAAAAAATTAACTATACATGTAATTATATATATTATATATTAAATATGCATTTAATAGACTTTATATTTTAGAGCAATTTCAGATTCACAGAAAAATTGAGCAAAAGGTACTGAGAGTTGTCATGTTCCCCCTACCTCCATATATGCACAACCTGCCCCACTATAAACCTCCCACAGTGGTACCGTAAGTGACAACTAATGAACTTACATCAACACATCATTATCACTGAAAGCTCATAGTTTACATTAGAGTTTACTCTTGTACATTCTATCAGTTTGAACATATATATAGTAACATGTACTCACCATTACAGTATCTACAAAATAGTTTTACTTCCCTAAAAGTATAAACAAATCTAAAACTGTGCTTAGAGGAAGACTTAACAGACTTAAAATGCATATTTTTAAAAGAGAAATGGCTAAAATCAGTGAGTCCAGTTACAACTCTAATGAATAAAAGTAAATTAAACCTGAAGATAAAAACATGTATTAATCAAGTAGGAAATGCCAACATTTGATTATTATTTTATTTATTTACTTTTTGCAGACAGAGTCTCGCTCTGTTGCCCAGTCTGGAGCACATATTAGCAAAACCTCAGCTCACAGCAACCTCCGCTTCCCAGGTTCAAGTGATTCTCCTGTCTCAGCCTCCCAAGTAACCAGGACTGTTGGCACCTGTCATCATGTCCGGCTAATTTTTGTATTTTTTAGTAGAGATGGGGTTTCACCATGTTGGCCAGGTTGATCTCAAACTCCTCACCTCAGGTGATCTGCTCACCTCAGCCTCCCAGAGTGCTGGGATTACAGGCGTGAGCCACCACTCTTGGCCCCAACATTTGATTATTTGAGATCCTTTGATGCTTATTCTCAACCACTGATCTTTTTACTGTTTCATGGTTTTGCCTTTTCCTTGTGGTTGGAATCCTGCTGCATGGAGCCTTTTCAGATTGGCTTATCTCACTTAATCATATGCATTTAAGTTTCTTCCATGTCTTTTCAGGGGTTCATAGTGCATTTCCTTTCAGCTAAATAATATTTCATTATCTGGATGTGTCACAATTTATCCATTCACCTACTGATGCCACATCTTGATTACTTTCAAGTTTTGGCAATTATGAGTAAAGCTGCTAAAAACATCCGTGTGCAGGTTTTTGTGTGGACTCAAGTTTTCAATTCATTTGGGTAAATACAAAGGCATGTGATTGCTGGATCACATGGTAAGAGTATTTTTAGTTTCCCAAGAAGCTCTCAAATTATCTTCCAAAGTGGCTGTACCATTTTATATTACTAGTAGCCATGACTGAGAGTTCCTGTTGCTCTGTGTTCTCACTAGCATTGAGTGTTGTCACTGTTCTGGATTTTTATATTTAATAACTATGTAATGTTATCTCATTGTTTTAATTGTAATTCCTTAACAACATATTATATTGAGCACTAAATAAACTTTTAAGTTTTATAAAGAGTAGCTACAAAAACTCTATAGCAAATGTAATAAGGATGAACTGTTGAAATCTTTCCTTCTAATACTGAAACTAAAATCAAAATGCCTGCTTTTGCCAATTCTTCTGACATTTTACAGAAAAACCCAGCGGGAATAAGACAAGAAAAAGAAGATATAGAAAAGGTAAAGGAAGAAATACAACTGTAACTATTTACAAACAACAAGAAATTCCAGAAGAACCTGCATACACACAGAATTAACAATTGAATTTAGTACAATCCCTGAGTCAATATCAACACATGAAAATTTTATTTCCTTACAGCAGTGATAAAATAAGTACAAAGAATTTCTGAGAGAAATTTACAAGCAATCTAAATATTATTGACCCCAAAAACTATAAATAGACCAATGAGACATAATTTAAAAGTCCAAAAACAGATTCACATGTATGTGGTTATTTGATTTAACAAATGTTATACTAAAGGCAGTGGAGAAATAATAGCCTTTCAAGTATTGTTAGGTCAACTGGTTGTCTTTATGGAAAAAAAAATATTGGTCCCAGATTCATACTATAGATATATTAAAAAAATCAATTCCAGGTCAACAGTAGATTTAAATATAAAAGTAAAAACAATAAATCTTTAGAAGAAAACATAGAATATCTTGTAGAAGAAAAATATTTGTAAAAGCAGTAAACAAAATGCTAATCATAAAAGAGAAAGTTGATATAATGAACTACATTAAAATTAAGAATTTATGTTTATCAAACGATACCATTTTGAAGAGGCAAGTCACAGAGTATAAAAAGTATTTGCAATATATATCTGATACCTAACTTGTATCAATAATACTTAAATAACTCCAACAAATCGATTATTAAAAATAAAGCCATCAGAAAAAAAAATGCAAAAGACTTAAAAAGGCATTTTAAGGCCGGGCATGGTGGCTCACACCTGTGATCCCAGCACTTTGGGAGGCTGGGATTTGGGAGGCTGGGATCCACCAATCAGGTGGATCACAAGCTCAAGAGTTTGATACCAGCCTGGCCAACATGGTGAAGCCCTACTTTTACTAAAAATACAAAATTTAGCTGGACCTGCTGTCATGTGCATAGTATCCCACCTACTCAGGAGGCTGAGGCAGAAGAATCATTTGAACCCAGGAGGCGGAGGTTGCAGCAAGCTGAGATTGTACAAATGCACTCTAGCCTGGACAAAAGAGTGAGACTCCATCTCAAAAAAATAAATAAATAAATAAAACAAAGAAAGAAAAAAGACATTTCAAAAATGGTAGCAAAATAGCCAGTAAGTCTACTAAAAATATTCAACACCATTACTAGTTAGGAAAAGGAGACTCAAATCCCAATAACAAAAGGCTAAAATCTGGAAGCTGATTGTACTAAATGTTGATAAGAATATGAAACAACCAGAATGGTTATAAATTGGTGTATCTCTTTGGAAAATTTTTTGTCAATATCTGATATACCCTATGATTTAACAATTCCACTACCAGGTATATATCTGACAGAAACACATCCATATCCACATCCACATCAGAAAACAAAAAGCATGTCCAAATATGTATAGTAGCACTAAAGGGCCAAAAGACAAACAGCTCAAATGTTCATTAACAGCATAATGGACAAATAAATTGTGTATGGATACACGGTATAATATTATACAGCACTGAGGATAAACCAACTGCTGCTTCTCTGCTCTACATGGCCATAACAACACTGTCTCTCAGAAACAGTATTATGAGAAAAAAAAGACTAAAAATGAACATTCTGTATAACTTTATTTATATGCACTTAAAAACAAGCAAAAGCAACTAATTATGATATCAGAAATCTTCTGTTTACTTCCAGGAGTGTGCAGTGAAGTTGGGGGATAAGGAGGATTTGGGGGAGTGCTGATAACTAATTCTGGAACTGGGTAGTAGTCACATGGGTCTGTTCACTTGGTGAAAATTCAACACATGATTATTTTTCTGTATGTTATACTTCAGTAAAAATTTAACTTAAAATAGTCACAATGGGCTTGAAGGAACATTCAGTTCTAAGAAGGAAGAGAACATAAATTACAAAGAGTGGGAATTAAAAAGTTCTTCTTTGGATGGGTAAGTTTAAGCACTGAAAATTCCTGAGGATCAAAGCCAAGGCATGTTATAAGTGATCTGAACAAGGGAGTATCTAATAAAATCCTCATACTTGCAGACAATACTGATATCTTTTAGGTTATAGAAAACCCAGTCAATGGGGATAAAGTGTAAGAAGATTTAAAAGGCTTTGAAAGTGAGCAGAATAGTAGTAAATGTACTGTGGTCAGCTAAATAGTAATGCAGGGAATAAAATGAATGTAAAGATGTCTTATTTGTCCTTATATATGCATTGGGACTTACAGTATATTTATATACCATCAGTACTAAAAGTCATTGTTGATAATGAAGGATTAAATGAATGAATAAATAATGGACTTGGACTAAGCTATCAGTTTGAATTTAGGAAACCATCAGGGCTAAGAGTTATTGTAGACTGTTTTCTGAAAAAAAAGACCTAATATGCTAGTGAATTTTGGGTAATATTCCCAACAGCAGTAAGAATACTAAATGCAAAAGAAAAAAACATTATTCAACAAGAGTTCTTAAAATATATGAGTAGGACCTCCAAGAGGAGAGTAGATGGAAAGACATGGACTGTAAAGACGAAGGTAAGACAGAAACAGAACTGAGGGCTGTAAAATTATCACCACTATAAACTATCTGAACATGGATATTAATTCCTGTGGTAGTTAATTTTATGTATTAACTTGTTGAGGGTCTTGTACCCAGTAATTTAATTAAACACTAATCTAGGGAATACTATGAATGTTGTAGGTGTGGTTAATAGTCACATTTTAAGAAAAGGAGATTACTCTTGGTAATGTGAATGGGCCTCATCTAATCTCTTGGAAGACCTTAAAAGCAAAACTGAGGTTTCCTGGAGAACTTCTGCCTAAAGACTGCAACATCCACTCCTACTGAGTGTCTAGCCTACCGGCCCATCCTACAGACTCAAACTTGCCAGCCTCTGCAATCACATGAGCCAATTTCCTTCAAATGTGTGTGGAGGGTGCATGGATGGGGTCTGTTTCTCTGGAGAATCCTGACTGATGTAAAACCCAAAGTTTATCAGTTGCTTTCTGATAGGCAAAGAAGGATCATTCAACAAAACAGTAGACTGCAGGGTAGTCCATGGTCTCAAGAATATTTTTCTCAAATTAGTTCATTTTCCCTTTAGCTGATCTGCAATTCTGTCACAGAGAAATCCTCCTGATTAGTCTTCTCCCTGGTCTTCTGGACTTCTACCCTGTTTTAGGGATCTGCTTTCTAACACAGAGTCCTCTCTCATATTTTTCTTCCTCTGAGTCCCAGAACCCACAAACTCCTGTCACCACACCCACCAAAAGAAATCCCACATTTCTTCATTAAAAAAAAAGAATCTATTGCAAGAACCATGAGACCACCCTTCAAATTTTTTAACAGAAGCCAATATCCCATTCAGAAGTATTATCCTTTCAATTTTTTTCAACAAGTCAACAACAGTCAATATCAATTGTATGAATGAGAGCTTTGTGGCTAAAATAAGAGAATTCTTCAAAACTAACTCTTGCAGAACCAAGAGAACATCTTCCCCCAAGCTGAATTTCTGCCCTGCTCTAGGAGTCATGGGAAACCAGTTTCTGGAGTTTGGGAATAGCTGTTTTCCTGCCTCTACTAGTCATCAAAGGTTTTGGAACAGTCAGATGAGGCCTCGCAGTTAATCAGTCCTTAAAAAGAAACAACTTGCCAGAAATCATAAAGATGAGCTGCCATCATGCAGCTGTTTCCCCCCATCAAAACCTATATATGCAAAACTATGCTTTAACTGAACACATGACAGCTTTTAACACAAAAATAAGGAGAGTGTTTTAGGGCCTTTCTAAGGACTGGATCAGGAAGGTCCTGACACTAGAAATGTGGATGTGTACCTAGGCTGAGGGAAGGAAAGAACAAACAAAACAAACCCTTTCACAATTATGGGTCAATTTTTTTCCCATCTCTCCCTCAGGCCCTCCCACAGAATCAAGGTTTGAGCTACCAGGATAAATTTTTTTTTTTTTTTTTTTTTGGCAACTGATAAATAGTTTGAGTAATGGCTGCATGTTGTTAATGGCTAAAATGAAATTTACAAGTCTTTCAAAAATACAATATGACAAAGAAATTATTCATCCCATGCACCTTTCCTAGTGTTGCCCCATGTCAAGTCTGGCTGTGGCCACAACCCGAAATTAAATAGCTTCCCTCCAGCAGTAGTCTTCATATTTCACTCTCCATCTCCACGTCCAGACAAATGTACTGATGGGTAACTCGGTACCAAAAATATCACCTACTGTCCCACTCTAGGCAGAAGAGGCAAGTGAGAAATTTATTTGTATTATGAAGCAGGCAACAAAACATGCATGAGAGACATAACTTGGAAATATATGAGAAACAGATTGAATACTCACTTGGAAAAATATTTGCAAACATAAAATGAATAGACAGTAGTTCAATTACATGGAAATCTCTCTAAATAAGGGATTCTATTCATCAATCAATCAAGAAACATTCCTACACAACCCACTATGTTCTTAGTGGATTGTAGCATATGTTGTGAGGGTAGAAAACCAATTTGAAAGAGCTTAGATATGAAATAAGTGCTCAATTACATAGCTAACTATAAGTCTAATGAGATTTCAGAGACAGTAAAATATATTTTGTTTCTTTCAGCTATGTCCCTTTAATTACCTGGCCCTGGCCCACCATTAGTGCTGGCCATATGTAAAATGTTCCGGAAACCTGTGAATGTGTATATATTTATCTCTAGACGTATGCGGCTTCACCCTCTTATTAGGTTCTCTATTACTATTGATCATTCTCCAAGCCTTCTGCTGCCCAGGTCTTCCAGCTTGTTTACACTAACCTACTTCTAATCTTTATCTTTATTTTTGGATTCTTATTCTACTCTCTCCTCTTCTGGGCATTCCTTTGGACAGATACTTCAGCAGAGAGCCCAAATGGACCCCATTTCTTCTAAACCCTGCCTTTTCCTTCTTTATTCTGATTACAACTCAATCTCACAGTTGGGAACTATATTTTATTCCATTAACCCATCATCCTTGAGGCACATGAAATTAGCCGAGTGTAAAAGCATGTGAGTGTGCTGAATGTTCCAGTTCTCTGGAATGAGACAAGAACTTTTCATTCATTAATGAGAGATGACCTCTTCATAGTGAAAACAGATCCCTCTCGAGACACCTGGGGAACACCTTGGTGAGGTTGACTGCTATAAGTACACACGACTCACCCTTGAACAAGATACAGTGCCGCATCTGATCACACCCCTGGTAACTGCACCTAAACAATTTTTAGAAAACCAGCATGTGCTGCCTCAGTTTCTAATTTATTTGGCCAATTTCACAATCTTCTCAGTTCCTAGTGAGTCAAGATAAGAAGTATTTCCAGTCTTCTGAACATGCCCTAAGTGTAATGAAGTGCTTGATGAATGCCTGGCACTCCAAAGAATCAACCTGCTGCTGCAGCTTCAAGGGGCCAGGCCTTAATGAAGCTGTGCTTCCAGGGAGCATAACATACACTCTTGTAGAAGGGCAATGAATGCAAGTCTAAACAATGCTTGAACCCATTGTAAGACTAAATGCATAAGTAATACTTGAACCCATTGATTATATTCAGTCTTTTAGCTCCTCCAATGTCTAAACAATGCCACAGCACCTCAAGAACAGTCTTCACAACATCTTGCAGAGGCAGGTGAGGAGTGGGACATAGTTCCTGGATCTTGGTTTTATAATCATATATTCTTTTATACTCTGCCTTTTATACATATGGGTCTGAATCAATAGTAGTATGGTACCCTGGTGTAAAATCAAATTACTACATTTTTGAGGGACCCAAAGCAGTGTTCTTGGGCTATCGTCTTTTACCCTTAGGAGATATGGACGATGCCAACAGACTGAGGCTTAGATTATTTTCCCACGTACAACCCACTTGTTAGCCCTCAGATACAAAGACCTGTGGCTCTGTTCTATCCCCTTCCAGTGAGAGGTGATAGGGCCAGAGGATTCTGTAGTGCAGGTCCCTGCATCTCACAGAGTAGCCAGAACTCTAAAGGAATCAGAATATTTTGAATATGGAACAAATAGGCTTGTATTAGGTATAGATTTGAGGTGTAGTTAAGCAGACAGGCTCTAAATGGCTTAAAATACACTTCTTTGGGATATACTTAAGGCAACTGGATATGTAAAGACTGAGTTTTGCATCAGGGTGTTTAAACTAATAGTCCTTGCCTGCAGTGAAGAAATAACAACCTAGGATCTATATACAGAGCCCATCTTTAGTCCATTTTTATATCAATGTTCTGTGAAACTTAAAAAAGAGAGAGATCCATCCCCCATTCTCAAAGGAAGACAGGGTTTCTCTACAAGCTAGAGGAGACAAGCCCTTGTGATCAAGCGGAGATGATGAGGCTCTTCTGATGGCTGCAGTGGAGGAAATTCAGGCTCTGTGGATTCTCCCTTCCCTGTATGAAATTTTCTGGTCTTTTGGTCTGCCTTAACCAGGAAGCCCTGTTTATATCCCAGTGTGGGCTTGTCCTTTTTAGAGCACTTCAGAACAAAACCACCTCTTCCTTGCACACCACCAATCCCAGATCGATACCAGAGAACAAGTGTGAAATGTGCATCACAAAAGCATCTCAGATGCACCTTTTTTCCTTCTCACAAGTACCTCCTCAAATCAAGGTGCCTTAATCCAACCAATTATGGCTCCACTTAAAATACATCATTTTATTGAAATCATGGATTTCACACACATACCTAACATACACACACACATACACACGCACAGGTTTTCTGCTCTCATCTGCTACCCTCATTTCAAATCCGGAACACATGGAGAAGCCTCAATCTACACAAGAGGACGGGAACATTTCATTCTTGTGAGTCCTGTGGATTTCAGGTTTACATCTAGCAAGGTTTGCATGCTAGGGGAAGTCATTTGGACAATAGCCTATCACATTTACACTGCTAGATCTCATCAGCTTGAACATGATTTCCTGAGCCAGGAAATCTATCTGCTCCAGAATCTACCTTCCCTATACACCTTCTGCCTAACCACTCCTGTTTCCTAACACTCTCTGCTGTACTCAGCCTGGAAGACAACATTTTTGTACACCATAGCTCTAGGCTCTGTCCCAGTGATAAGAGAGGGGAAGCCAAAAGATTTGTTGTGAGACATCCTGTGCTTTTGATTTAGTGGAAATGTATTGGTATGTTCACAACAGAACTTTCCTTCTTTTAAAAAATCAGCCACAGGAATTCTTTGTTTGATGAGCCAATAAATTCCCATTTGTTCAAATTAGTTTGGGGTGTGTTTCTGTTACTCACAACTAAGAATTCTGACTAATTTTCTCAGCAACAGAGAGGCCTACTGTTTGTGGAATGGATAATACCTACAATACAGCAGAACATACGGAAGCCTTTCACCCATCCTAATTATATTCTCAACTAATAATAACATAGCTTTTTATTACAAAGAGAACCTAAGAAAACCTTAGTCTGACCTTGTTAGAGTGAGTTAGGAACTTTGTCAACAATCTCTCTAGATCCTCCCTCTTAGTTCCAGGAGAGATGCTAAACTACAAGGAAAAGGAACAGCCCAGCAGATGCTCAGCAATAAGGAAATTAGCCCTGATTTTACCCAAATATAACTTTCTGGTTTTTGGTTTATTCATTATCAACTCTCACTCAAAAATGGTTTGGATCTGTGTCCCCACACAAATCTCATGTTCGATTGTAATCCCCAAAGTTCAAGGTGAGGCCTGAGTGGAAGTTGAATTGGATCATGGGGAAGATTTCTCATCAATGATTAATACTACCCACTTTGTACTGTCCTTACAACAGTGAGTTCTCACAAGAAATCTGGTTGTTGAAAAGCATGTGGCACCTCTCCACTCTCTCTTGCTCCTGCTTTAGCCATGTGACCTGCCCACTCCCCGTTTGCCTTCCTCCCTGATTGTAAGCTTCCCAAGGTCTCCCCGGAAGCCGAGTTGATGTCAGTAACATGCTTCCTATAGAGCCTACAGACATATGAAACAATTTAACCTCCTTTTTTTATAAATTAGCCTGTAACAAGTATTTACAGCAAGGCAATAACAGACTGATACACTCATTTTCTTGTGTCTTCTCCTTCCTGACTGACTGGTTGTCACTCACCTTTCAGAGTTTGGCTCCATTTCCTAGACCCTTTTGTAAACAATTTTTCCATCACCACCCCCAACCTTTGGACCTCCTGCATGAAATTTATTATTTATTGGATAACACAGTCAAGGCATAATTCAGTACCAAGGGCAGCTGCTAGAAATTTGTTGCCTTTAGTTATAAAAGAAACTTAGTAAGAAAGAGTTAGTTTTGGAGCTGGCTCTTGAAGAATGGATAATTCATGGATAGGAGTGGAGGAAGAAGAAAGATAATTCCAAGTTACTAAACAATATAAACAGAGGCTCTAAGATCAGAATGAGCTGGTCAAGTAGATCAGAGAATGTGTCTAATGAAAGTGGTTTGCACAGAGAAATACTGTATTGTGGAAAAATGCAGCGACAAAGGGGTTTAGACTTAATTCAGGAGTCAGTGAAAGCTCTTATTCTAGGGATACTCAAATGTCATTTGGTTATGAGACAACGAATTAAAAAATAATATATCCTTACCTCAACTTCTAGGGAATACCATATAAATCAAGATTATACCCATGTAAATACATACACACATAAACATACAAAAGCCTAGGTCACAAATAAAAACATGCTTAGCCCAACAGGCCTTTACCTGACTTATGTAAGTTGCTTAGGAATACATTAGCCCTGAGAGAGTACTACCCGCTACAAAGAATTTAAGCTTGGGAAAGTTGAGCTATTCTTTGTATTGCACCAGCCAATTTTGTAAGCTCATAAAGTTAGTGCAACTTCAGTGCCAGAAATTCAGATATTTGGAAAATTATGTTTAGGGCCCAGCAATTCCTTGACCACTTCTCAGATGCATTCAAATTAAAGATCAATTGAAAACCACAGTCATGCATTCCAAATTTCAGTGGCCTAATGGGCCATGGATAAAGCAATATGTCTTTATTTTTACAGTGGTATAAAAGGAATAGACATTATTAGATCCTTCCATTTTCTTCTTTTTGAACTGTTTCTCCAGAATTGGACGTTTGTAAATCCCACAATTACCAGGAAATCTTTTCTTCAAATAAATGGAAGAAATATTGGGATTTAACATTTTCTTGCATGTGTCAGCACTTTCTGTTTTTTTTATTAAACTCAGGGAGATGTCAAGTTGAGACAATATATAAGAATGTTACTGTAAAAAAATCATTGAGGACAGAAGAAAAAACTGCTCACCTTATATGAATTTGGATACTCACAGAGACCCCATATAAGAGGACAATGGTTAGAATGAAAGGTCAAGACAGGAACAACAAAATGTACTTTATTTTTATTGAATATACAATTCTGAATAAAGAGTCACCTTTCATCTATTTCAGTCAAAATAAATGAAATTATCCTGTGGTAACAAACTATCCCAAAACCTCAAAAGTTTAACCAAACAAAAATTAATGTGTTGCTCATGGAAAATCTACTGCAGGCATTGGTGCCCTTCCAGAGCATCTCCTCATGGTCAACTTCAAAGTTTTAGTCCTATTGTCACAGCTAAAGCCCCTCCTCAATTGCCCTGGTAACAAAAGAAGAAGCTAGAGAGGTGCATGAGGGCTTTTCAGGTCTTTAATCCTGAAGTGACATACTTCCTTTCTATCTATATTGCAGTAGCCAGAAACAGTCATAAACTCTGCCCAACTTTAAGAAGGCCAGAACATACAGAGCGCAAACATAATCCAAATAAGCAAGAGGTATGTAGGCAGCCACAGAAGAGGATGAAATAAAGGAAAAATAGGGGAGGTGAGATGGAAAGTACAGATGGAGGAGGAGGAAAAGAAATTAATGTAATTCAACCACAGACTTAAAAACAAGAATCTCTAAATTTTGAGTTCTAATCTCAACTCTACTCCAGGATTGTGCAAGCCTTAGGATTCTTAGCTAAGTAAAAAGAACTTCTTGAGACAGATATGAAAAAAGCAGCTTGGAAAAGTAACTATTCTAAAGAATAATGTTCTCTGAAAAGAGGAATTGAAAAAAAAAAAAAAAAATATATATATATATATATATATATATGCCAGAAACAAGACGTATAAGCTAAAAGCCTCACAAAAATACAGAATAGTCTTTATTTTACATATAGAGGTATGAAGACACTGGGGAATACCATGTACATTTCCATCTATAGACAGCAAAACAGTTAACTAAAGTTTCAAAAGAACATATCTGTTTAAGAAACCACAGATTTGACATAGATATTCTGGTGGAGAAAAAGCCAGGAGCCAATATTAGGACTCACGTGTGAAAATCTGTGATAGTAACTAAGCCTTATCAACAATTTTGACAGCTCTATAACTCAAATTCTCATTTGTAAAGCAGAACAGGACTAGTACCAGCATCACCTACCTACAACAGGAAAATGTTTTAAAAGGCTCAAGGTGATCTATAAAAGAAGCACTAATCAGAAAATTGCCATATAGCCAAGGTGGCAGTGGCACCTAGAGGTTCCTTCGAAGAATACTTTTGCATCCAGTAGAATTCCTTTGGTCACATGGTCACAAAGCCATTTACTTTTTTTGTTATTACTTCCTAAGTAGCAACAATCTGATATTAGTCATTCTCTATTGAAAACACATTTCAGGATTACAATGGTTCGAGTTAGATTTTTTCAACTTTAAGATGAGTTTTGGGGGTTAGTAGATGCATTTTTGACTTCAAATGTTTTCAACACACCATGGGCTTTCTGGGTTGTAATCCCATCATAAGTCAAGGAGCATATATTATCTTCAAAGAGCATTTTTATTTTACTGAAGTCAAACATTATCTTGCTTAAAGAATATATATACATTATACACGTTTATGTACATGCTTGAGGAGATATCATTATGTATTTGTGCACGTACATACAAACATTTACTATTGGTGTGTGTGCTCATGTGTGTGCTTATGTGTATGCTCCTTTCTCTATGACCCGTGTGTCTCTTCACTAGAATCCATTATAGGAGGCATGCAAAATGGATACAAGCCATATGAATTCAGCGGCCTCATGGATTTGGATGCTCAAAAGCAGCAGTCATCTATCAAAGGAAGTGTATTGGACTAAATGGAGAGATTTTTAATAAGAGGCAAGGGGGTGCACTTTACCTAATAAAAAGAGCACAGAAAGACCCTGGCTGTGGCTAATGTGCATAAAAAATTCAGCCTGTCAGATCCTCACTTTTCTAATTCAGTAATCTAAATAATTTATTTGACATTTTAGCTCAAGATGACCTTTCTTAGGAAAAAATTACTGTTTTAAACTTTTAGCAAGTGCAACCCCAGCCACAGAATCCCTATTGAAGTCTGCATTTTCCCAAATGAGCAAAGGTTAATCTCGTAGTGCTCAAACACATTGCTGACCCTTTTAAATGGTTCGCAAAATGTCATTTAATTTTTTAATCTAATTTCAATTATGTTGTAATATTTGAGTTGAGTATTTGGGGGTGGGAGTACTGATGTGAGATTCCAGTCAGGTCCTACCTAGAGAAATTTAGGCAAATGATTCTTTTTAAATAAAACAGGGTTAACAGATAATGCCATGCATTTCCCCTGTGGTTTGAATATACATATAATCATTCACAATATATAATAAAATCAAGCACACTTCCCCTGAAGGATTAACAAATGGGGATTAAGGTGGTTGGTTCTTGAGAGAAACAATACAAGATTCCAAGGTTCTCAAAGGTGCTGGATGATTGAGGATATTAGCTTTTAAGCCAAGGCTACTCAAAGGAAACCCATGCTCTAAGCCATATAGGGTCCACCTTATCCGCAGATTTCATCTTAGGACAGTTCTGAGTCCACCCAAGAGATAAGGAGGGTGACAGATGTTGTAGATAGATCACTATCTCATCCATCTACCATCTGTTAATGAAATTCCAACTTTCTCTCTCAAAACCTATGCTTTTTGCTTGCCAGCAGATCAGAAAAACAAAAGAAGGTAAAATTGTTACTATGAAGATAACTGGATCTTCTGCTCTGCACAATAAGCTATCATTTCATCATTGTATCCTCCGAAGCTTATCTAAGAGATTCAGAAATGTTGCAATACTTTGTTAACCAGGATTTCCTCCTACCCATACCAAAGGATAACAGCATTTGGTACTCTAATTTGACAAACATCCCATTTTCTCATTGTCATTTTTTAAGCAATGTGCCCCTGGAAACACTGGGTGACTTAAGTTTCTCTGTTATTTGCAAATCCAAAATACTATCGTTGGTGTCCATGCCAACGATCTGAGTACAATGAGCTGATGTGAGCATCAAGCCAAGATATGAACGCTTAGCTCCATTACTTCCTCTCATCATCACCTCTCTTGATGTAGCATTCACCAGAGAGCCTAGTGCTCCTTATTTTCCTTACGCTGAAATACCATATTTCCCTTAATCAAAAGTACCTATAAGCCACACTCAAAGAAGGTGCCTCAATAAATGGAGTTTTGTACATAACAACCCATAGGCAGACGAGTCAGCATCTTGCCTGTTCCTCCCACTTTGCCACTTTGCCAAATTTGCCTCCAAAGGAATATTTAGATCAGACACAGATACAAATAAAGATGTCTGATTATCACTTCTACTTTAAAACATACATTTTTTACTATCATCAATGAGAACTGTGTGAAGTCTAGGATACCATGCTGTTTCATAAATGAAAAATAGTCTGTTTCTGCTATTTTAATTACATCCATCCCAAGGGTTCTCAGCTCAAGGTGTACATTAGAATCACACAGGGGTAACTGCAAAAATACAAACTTAGGAGCCCCTCTTAAATCTTACTGAATCAGAGTCTGTGCATATGGGCCTAGTGTCATATATTTGTATGAAGCTATGCAGAACTGGGTATGCTTACCTACTCCTGGTTAAGAACCACTAATTGGGTAAGTGTTCACATGGGTTATCTAGTATAATTGGAATAGTGAATGAATGTGTGCTCTGAGGAAGAGAATTTCCAACATGCCTAGACTAAAGGATAATCATTCCAAACACATGAAAGATTTGGAATGTGCAGAAAACAAAAGTCCTATGTAAAAGTATCTCTCAAACCATACTTTATTATGATTTATTTTAGATATTTTGATAAAATATATCTTATCCCTGGCCCTGATCATTGTTTGGAATATTTGCTATAGCAATTGCTATTGCTAGAAATTGCTGGCATTCATTTAAGAAAAACACACAGGCAGTCAGTCTTTGGTATAAAAACTATACAGTACTATATTGCCATACCACTCAAAAAAGAGTAACATGAAGAATCTTGCCTGAGAGTTACTGGAATTCCCACATTCCAAGGTTCCTGGTTCTGATTAAGGTAAAAATGGAATAAATTGGGATCATATTAGAGAGAAAGCACAAAACACCAAAAGGTAGTTCCTAAAAATTTCTCGATCTTTTTCTTTTCTCACTCTAGAAGATTCTACAGGCTTTTCACACTTGAGTATCTCAGATCCCAAAAGTCCAAGCTGTCCCACATTTTCCTGGAAACAATTTCCCAAAGCTTAACCCATAATACACAATTTCTGCAACAGTTCTGAAAGAAAGTATATCTTTCATATTTTCATATTTTATAGGGTTAAATAAGTTTGAGAGATCCAAATGCACATTAGCATGGTCAGTCTTGGGGAAGCTATTACTATGGAAATGAAATGATTAGTAAGGCTTTCCTAAACTGTGAAATAACTATCCTGATTTTATGTGATACGTTAACATCCAATGAGAAGCTATTCCAAAAGACACACTTTGATAATGATAGCTGTAAATCAGCCAAGACTGTTGTCTCTTCAACCTCGGCGATTTTTTATTTGTGAGACAAAATGTCACTCTGTCACCCAGACTGGAATGCACAATCATGGTTCACTCTAAACTTGACCTCCTGGGCTCAAGCAATCCTCCTATCTCAGTTCTCAGCCTCTGAGTTGCTGGAACTACAGGTGGGCACCACCACACCCAGTGTATTTTTAGATTTTTTTCATGGAGACAGGATCTTACTAGCTGCTTAGCATGGTCTCAAATCCCAGGCTCAGGCAGTCCTCCCACCTCATCTCCCAAAGTGCTGGGATTACAGGCATAAGTCAGTGTACCTGGCCCACTGTGAAATAACTGAAGTCAGTAGAATTGAAATAAGTAAAACAGTCAATAGATGTATCTCTTCTCTTCCTTTAGAACGATGAAAAACTGCTTGAAGACAGAATGAATAGAAGTGGGGTAAGAAGAAACAGGGGAAGAGTATGCGTCTGAACAAGATATGCTACAGGCTGAGTGTACAAATCAGGAATCATTTTGCTCTGAAAGCTCAGCAGCATTCTAATGTAATTAACTGTCGCTCCTTGCTTCTTAACTTTGAGTAAACTTGCTTACTGTGCTTAACTGTAAGACAGAAAACAATTTAATTAAATTGCAATGCCTGAGTTCCCCTAACCTATATCACAAATGTAACCATTAACATTAATATTCTAATCTCAGTATCTCCAAGCTCCATTCACTCAGGTCCCACTCTCAAATTCATTAAGTTCAATAACTTGCCTCAGTACTTGGAAGAGTTTTTATTGGAATTCAGGATAGTGTGGCTTTTAAATACTCTATTCCACAGCTTGAGAAGCATAAATACTTACTCTCAGTGTTTTCTTAAATTGGTCACAGCAAACCAAACTTGGAGTCCCCCCTTGAATGGCACTCTCCCTGAGAGCTGGCACTCCATCACCAGCCCCTCCAATAAAGCTCCCAGAGCCACCACCAAAGCAGCTACTATCACCTGTGTGTGGACTCCTGCCAAGTGAGCAATGATGCTTTGCAAAACAAAAGCCCTCCTCTCCTCCTTGCTTCTGTGCAATGGTGACTTTGAGTGTCATCAGAGCCCCAAAGAGGGCTTCAGATCTCTATGAGACAGATTTATCTTCTCTCAGACAAGCCTTGTCATTCCCGCTACCAGCCCAACTATGATTGCCACCCATCAAGCTAAATTCCTATACACTCTATGCCTATCAAAGGACAGAGGAGAAAGAGCACCATTGTTCCTTTGGTGCTAGTTTAAAAGGAGGGAGAATAAAAACAACTTCTCTAGACCTGTATGTGGATAGCTCCACAGTGGGCTAAGTGGCTTGGTCCAAAATATTCTGGTGTTTTAAGAAACAGATATTACAATGGGCAAGCATGTCTCTTTTATCCATGGGTTATAGAAATTCCATGAGAGCTGCAACATTGTTCTCAAGATTGCATTTAGCCCTGAGGACCTGCCACTGAGTTAGGCTTCCTTTGCCAGACTCCATCTTCCACTATGGGCAGGTAGCCTTTTCTTTTATCTCACCTTTCCCCTAAAATATGACTTCCGTTCAGCCCCTCTTCTCATCCCTACTTTCTACCATCAGAACATACTTACCCTGTGATATGACTTCCCAATACTCCCTTCCCCATTTCATCCCAGACTCTGCCATTCAACTCTTCCCCAGGTCCCTTCCAGGAAGCTCCACATACCTTCAGATAAATATGGGCTACAAAGAGAGACAGTTTGAGAAAAAGATGTTATGCTACTCATATGTCCAAAGAGGCTGCATTCTTACTAACTTAGCCTGACCACAGCTGCCCTTGATTCCAGCCCTTTCCAACCCTGGGACTTTGCTTCATGTCTTTGACTTGTCCTCTTTTCCAGCTCCTTCCCCTTGGCCCACAGAAGTCCATTATGCCCTTCCTTATCTCTGGCCTTCCTTTCATTTTCTAATTTTCTTCTCTATCTTTCCTCTTAAGCATTCACTCACTTCTGCAGCTCCTACAAACAGACTTCTAAAATTGTTCTGATTCCAATCCCCATTCTCAATCATTGGTATATCTAATGGCTGCTTTTCAGTTCTTAATTTTCTTGAGCTCTGTGCAACACCACCGGCAACACTCTGTATCAGCAACATCCTTCCCTTTGTTCGTTCCACCTCAGTCTTTCTCCTTGGGTTAGTTTCTTGCTGCTCTGTAAACTCCTTCTAGCTCTGTTTTATTTCCAGGCTTCTGGTATACTGTTTGATCTGAAGTCTTCTTGGCTTCCCCCTCCTATCACTCTATGCACTCGTCTTCAAAAGATCTCTATTTCATAGTTCCCCTTACCATCAACATACCCACATCTTCTTTTCCACTCAGTTGCATCCCTGGAGCTCCAGATCCATATGTCCCACAGTCAGTTGGACAATTGCATCTGGGTGTCTAATAGACACTCAAAACAGAAATACCTTGTCAATTTACTCTGCCACAATGTATTTCTCATTTTGGTGTAAATCTACCTAGCCACCCAAGAAAGAAATCTAGGAGTCTCTCTCCTTGGTCTCCCGTGTCACCAGGTCCTGTCATTCTCATCATCTCTCTCTCTCAAATTTGTCTTCTCCCCGCTATTCACACTGCTGCAATTCAGTCAGAATTTCCTATCTGGCCCCTACTTCATGTTCCCACAGCATTCAACTGCAAGAATGGTCCAATATATTTATACTGAACTGGATTCAGTTCCTCAATGCATCATTTTCTTCAAGATTTTTATGATTTCACCCATTCTGTCCTTCCATTCAAAATGTCTTCCTTCTTCTTGTTCACACGGTAGGGACTTCAAATGTCAAATGTCAGTTCCTCCATGAAGTGATTCCTGATTTTATCATGAAGAGATGTCTTCCTCCTTTGTGATGCCATAGCACACCAGATACAAACCTCCATTCATAGCACTGTTCTTGGTGGTTTGCAACTCTCTCTGTATACCTTTCCCCCTGCAGACAGTAAGTGTTTCTTGGGTAGGGAGACTATGTCTATACATCTTCACCTCACCAAAATTTAGCATTGTGGTGGGCTTTTAAGGATTGCTGAACAAATCGATTTGTCTAACGAACATTAAAAGAAGTGACAGAAATTAATGTTAAGAGAGAGAAGCAGGGATTTCTATTTGGGGGAGGTGTAGGGATTTTTAGCTGTAGAGGGGCAGGGAAATAGCCCTGCTTTCAGGGAAAAAATTCTGGAAAGTCTTGTACTTGGGTTCTCTTATCCAAGCTCTGCCACTTGCTGTATAACCTAGATTAAGTCATTCACTGTGTCAGAGCCTCAATGTAATCATTTGAAACAAAAAAGCTACACAACTCAGTCACCTCCAAGGTTCCTCTCATCTCAAAGACTTTAAATACAAGAGTTAGCCAGAAAAGAAGGGGAACTGAGAGTCAAACATAACATGCCAGCCTGGGTTCAAAGCCTGACTCTGCCAATTACTAGAGGTAACCTTAAGTAGAGTATCTAACTTCTCTAAGCATCAGTTTCCTTGCCTACAATGCACGTACAAATAATATATGTTTTTCCATCACAGAATCATGTAAAACTTAGTTGCTACACATATAGCACTTACAACAGTAGCCAATACAGACAGGCCAAGCACTTACCAACTAGAAGGCACTCTGACCACGAATGAACTTATATTTGACTTCGTAGCTTTTCACTTTAATGCTGTCTGGTGGTATTCCTGACTGAAATCACTCCATAGAGGAACTTGCTTTGAGGTTTGAAGTTTTTACCATGCAGACAAGAAGGAAAACATTTTGAAGAGAAGGACAAAATGGGTGAAATTATAAAAACGTTGAAGAAAATCATGCACTGAGGACCTGAATTCAGTTCAGCATAAATATATTGGACCATACTTGCAGCTGGATGTTGTGAAAGTGTGAAGTAAGGACCAGATTGGAAATTCTCAGTGTCTGAACTGCAGCAGGGAGAAGATAAATTTGAGAGGGGGAAGGTGAGAGGGACAAGACCGAGTGACCTCAGGACCTCCTACATACATAAGTCAGTAAGCCATTGAGTAGCAACATAGACTATAGATTTTGTCTCATGTCTGCTGTTTCTGCCAGAAGAACCAACCATTTTTCCACACAGTTGAGAGTAAGAAATCTAGCATGTATGGAACTGGCAGGTGAGACATTTAGGTTTCAGAAGTCTATCTTGGCCTCTATCTTCTACCAACCTCCATAGGGCCCTGGAAAAATTCATGATCAGTTTTCCCTCAATTCTGGGGAAAGAAGTGAGAGGATCAGAGGATCAGAGGATACTGGGGCAAAGGAGTTGATTTCTTCTGAACTCTTCCCAGAAAGCAGCCCATCAATCACAAGCCTGCTTCTTTTCAGGAGCTAGAAGTCACAAGAAAGGTATATCTCCAAGAAACAAAAGCAAAAGCAAATTTACTTCATTTTGAGACCATCATTTTGACTCCCAAGACCATTCTTTTTTCTCAGACTCCTTTTCTCCCAAGATGATTTCTTTTAGTGAGTTTTCCAAGAAGGCCCTTCACCTCCAGCTTCAGCCTTGGTCTTAACAGACCAACAGGTGATAGAAGTGAATGGACAGGGAACTTTGATTTCCCTCTAGCTGGATCCACACTCAGGTGGAGAGGCTTAGTAATAGGAAGCCTCTCACCTCCATCAAAGGCTAAGTGGACTTTCAGCAAGACTCTTTTAGGTATCCAGCATGTCTAATACACCAGATAGATTCTCCATTTGCTGAGTAACACAATAGGTAAAGGAGAAGCCCAGCATCGCATTCAGGATGTTTGAGAACAAAACGTGCAGGCTGGCAATGTGACTCCATAACCACTGCTAGAATACAGGACTGGTGGGGCTCCTGATACGCATGAGCCCTGGCTACGTCATTACAGCCTCTTGGAAGAAAAAACGGGATTGCAGATTTGGGCTATGGGTTTCCACTTATCTGAATTAGTAATAAAGAACTTGAAAGGCATTGGAGCAATGCCATTAGTCCTAGCTGCCTTCATTATTTTTAATATGCCTTTGTTCCCCTTCATTTCCCTTTAAGATTGGAGAAAGTCCATGTAAGAATTCGTGATTTTCTATCCCAATCTGCCTGTTTCTTTATAAATAGGCACACTTGAAATGGCACTGCCTCAGGAGTGACTTGGCTTAGCATGCTAGCAGACCCCTGCCAGGTGGGCTGCCCAGCAAAGTTCAACAGAAATAGTGCGAGTGGGCTAAGAGATGGATGGCGGCCCTTACCTGACCACGATGGGAAAACCTTTAAAACGACAAGCAAGCAGCCTAATTTCTTTTATTCCTCAAGGCAATGGTGAGGGGTTTTGATCTTTCCTGGGTTTGCTTCTCAGCCAGTTCTCATCCTTTGTCTTGCCCCTTTCAATGAGGTTCTGCAGTTTTATTTTTTCTAAACCAGAAAATGTCATGTGATTCTGTAAATGTTTTCTTGCTGTTGTACTTTTCAGACTATTTTCTTCCTTGTTTTTTGGAGGCCTGAATCTGCCTTTGGTCACACTATTTGCTCCTCTATGGTCACCTCGGAGAAGATTAACCCTTTCATTAAAAAAGCCTGGCCAGGGTCAAACTACCGCCTGGCTAGGGACTCTTATATCCCTTTGATCTCCCAGCTATGGAGAAATTATTAGCAAATTCTAAGCCTTCCCATGTGATTTGTTTTTGTAAATTTGTAGAAATTATTCCTAATCCTATTACGTGGCCTGGGGCAAACCTGCATTAAATATAGGAGACTTTTTGTTATGTGGCAGATGGATAATAAAGGAATGCTGAATGCAGCTCCATTCCAAGTTATGGGAATCTGGACACTTCATCAGCATTCACTTAATCCTCTGCCATGGCTCCGCCTTTGATGAATGCTCTCATTTATGACCACTGATGCCGCTCACTTAATTTCAGAGAAGAAAAATAATACCTAGCTGTTAATGTGAATATTTGAGTTTATGGCTGTACAATGAATAATTGTGACATTATCAAAGGAACATCTCCTTATACATTATTCAGTTGTATAGACCACATTAACCAGAGATTGGAAACTTGCAATTTTGCATCTTCCATCTTCTTTGGAACGGAGACACCACGCAGACAAAAGTCAGTGTCTCAAACCAAATTCTACCTGACAATGCGTATCAGCCCGCACTATATTTTGCTCATTGTGGTGCCAATCTCCTATCTTACCAATGACATTTTTTCAAAGAAAGAGGGGATTTCCTAGAGACTCGACCCCATGCAACTTCCATAGCTTATTATTGAATAGGAAAATGTAGTTTTGGTTTCTGCTTTAATACTGATGCCATGGAGGATGTCTTGAGGGTTAGACTGAAAATTAAGACAGCACACCTTTGCTGCTTATACTTTATATATAAACTGAAGGCCTTTTTCAAGTATGTTTTCACTTAGACAGCATGAGAGAATGGAACTCATCCATGAATTACTGAGTCTTTGCTGGGTTCAGCGAGGCAGAGATCCGTGCTGGTACCGTTAAGGACAGTCATGCAAAATCACTCACTTCTCTGTTACAGAATAGATATGCCTCAGCTGCTTCAGCATCGTATGCCTTTGTTTCTGGGGAAGTAGGGGATGAGGTGCCAGAGAAGAGATGTAAAGAGTAGGATGGAACATTTTCATTGTAAAAACTCAGTGGATAGTGTTTTTAACTGAGATAGGTGTAGATGTTATACACAGTCATGTTGTCTGAAAACGCCAGGAATATTTTATAAAACAGCAAATTTATTTAATAAGACAGCAAATACCTGTGCCAGACTATGAATGGCACCATTGAGGTATTGATTTTTAAACTATCCTTCCATTTCAGTTTAATTTCAAGATTGCTTGGTAAATACATTTTGAGGTTAAGATCAGATTTCTCGAAAGATGTTTTCCTGAGTTGCTGTTTGAGTAATCCTCGTGAGATCAGTTATATAGTTATATTCATGATGGCAAAACGCCCACAAACACATCTTTGATACTTGGGAGGTGCACTAAGCTAAATGAAATCAGCGATATGTGTCACTTTTCCAGTTTTAGTAAATTATAAGCCCAACATTTTCATATTCCGCTAGCTTCCACACTATAGTCAATTTATTGACACAAACCACTAACTGAAAGACTGTAGAAAAAAAAGTATTTTAGCCCATATTCAAAAAATGCATTATGGAAGTACATTTATGATTGTTCAATGCCCAGAAGCAAATGTGAACAGGACACACATAGTTCTACTCAAACTCCACATAGTTTAGTAATGCATAGTGAAAGCAATACACAAGACTTCTAGATGGTTAAAAGAGAGGTTCTAATTGCTGTTCGTTTTCATATTATATGAAATTAATAAACTGAGTAGCAAACTTGGAGTTAGCCAGATAAGACTTTCTCACCTCTACCTACTGAGGCTGAGAGTGACACCATCAGGAATCAGGTATAGACTCTTGGAACCACTCAGAATAATGCCCAACTAAACACATACTTTCAGCTGAAGAAACTGCCAATTTATGTCTGTGATAGGTGACTTCATAAGCACACTCAACCATTTTGCTTATGGTTATTGTTCTTTTTGACAGATAGAATGGCTCTAAAAACAATTCTCACATTCACTCTGCCAGCATTTATTAGTGGCCATCTGGATTATCTATCCCAGAAAAATAGATGCAAAAAAAATTACAAAGGAAAACTTAGATGAAAGAGCGTATCAGGTATACTAAAGACCAGTAGGTACCGAATCTAGTGCCAACTAAACACAAACGTCTTCTGTCTTCAGAACAGTCTTATTCTCAGTCTTGTTTATCAAATACTTGATTTCCATTCAAGTCATTGGGAATTTAGTAGACTTAGGGTGGGAAACTGACATGGATTTTTTTAAACACCATAGGTGATGCTGATGCACAGAATTAATGGCCACAAGCATAATGTGTTCAGGAATGAAAATCAAGCATTTGAGCTTTTTTCAAGTTTTGCAGGAGGTTATTTTGATTCGCAGCCATAGTTAATAACTTCTCCTCTGCAATTTGCCTTTACTTTAGAGGCACTGTGGAAGAGGGAAAAGAGCTATGATTTTGAAGCCAGACAATCCTGCATTGAAAACCTGGCATGCTTTCACCAGTCTGAGAGTGTGCTCTCAGACAAGTCATTTTAGCTCTGTAAGTCTCTGACTCCCACTCTGTAAAATGGGGATAATCCACTTACCTCACAGAGCTACTGTAAAGTTACTACTCCAGTGTCCGGGACATAGTAAGCACTCAATCACTGTGGCTTTCGTGTGACACTGACCTAACTCCCCCCCATAGTACAGGGAGAAGAGGAGGAGGAGAAGGAGAAAAGGAGGGGAGAGAGATTAGGTTTCCCAAGCCTTCCTTTACTGAAACAAACAGGCTTTACTGTCCAAATAATTCACTGCTAACTTGTATTCTGAAAACAAAACACCTTTTCAAAACAGTTCCAACTCTTTTTTTCTTCTAAAATGACAGCTAAAAAAAAAAAAAAAAAGCTAGCTAAAGTAAAATTTGTTTGCATTGTCACTTAAAGCAGGCAGAGAAAACAGAGGAAAAGAAATCACCTTAACTCTTTTTCCATGACCTTTACCTCCCTTTGAGGAAAATTTAAAAGAATAAAGCAAAGCCAAATGAGCCATCAGGGTGAAAGCTGTATATATTATTTTCATATGGAAAATGAAAAAAGAAAATACCATGCAAAGTGGAAATGGGGTTGCATGCCACAGCCAGAGGAAGCTGCCTGGGCAAAAATGCATACATCCATGCATGGATACATACGTACATAAATATATTCATGCATGCATACATAAACACATGGCATGTTAATAGAGAAGAAAATTATACTCTTCCCCCTAACCATGCTAGCACTTCTATTATTTGGAACGCTCACATCAAGTTAAGTCAGTCTCTTGGCCCCACTGGTGGTTTCAGAAAGGCAAAGCAACCACTTCACGACTCCAGACCTATAGACTGAAATTTTCTACTTTGCTGTAATACACCTCATGTCAGCTTTCTTCTGCAAACAGGTCTATAGCAAATGGGTTGGGAAGCTCACCATCTATATCATGTGTAATAAATTATACTTTGCTGAAATGTTGCCTTGCTAAAATATGCTAAGAAAGCTGTGAACAATGTTTACAAATAGTTCACATGTCACAACAAAACACCCACCACTCATGCATTCTTGCATTTCGCTATAATGAGCATGGTAAGAGAGGATACCGCTCTTAAACATTAGGAAAGTATTCTTACGGAGACATAATTGGGAGAAATTATTTAAATTTATAGAAAAATTATTTTTTTCTTCCTTCTTGAAGAGTCTGCTCTCTCAACTGTCAAGACAGCAGCCTCAATTTCACTCGCTTCCAGCATCTCATCACACAGCAGGCTGTTAGCACTTATTTTTATTTTGGTAAGTTGTTAATTTCTTGACGAAGCAAAAAACTTTGCTTACTGCTATTACATGCTACTGACATTTTAAAAAGCTGATGCAAACTAACAAATGCTGTATCATTTCAGGCAAGGAGAAAAGAGTTGCCTTCCTTGGAAGCCAAATGATCCGATTGTGTTTCAACCTGGGAGGCACCAAGGTAGGGCAGGTGTTGTTATTTCCACTGGTCATTGGGAAACGGCTGGGTGCAGGACAGTCACGCATGCCCAAAGGCTATAATGAGTAAGGAGAAGTACTTATATCAAAACCGTTTGCCTGCCTCTAAAGCTCATATTATTTCAAAATCAGAAAAACATGAGGAGGAGCTTTCAAGGTAAAATGCAGCATACTGATGTGAGATATTTGGGGGCAGAAATGCAGAAACAATTTACAGTGGAAGATATGTCAAAAGTAAGATACCTGAACAGACATTTTCACAGTGAAAGAGCTCTTCCTATGATATATCTAAGAAAGATCAGGAAAAACTGCTACATGAATGGAGTACAAAAAGTTTTCCAACTTAATTATTCTTAATTTTGTTTGTAAATCAACATTGAATTTTGATACTGTGGTGCTCACAAAATTTTGTAGTTCAGCGACTTAAAACTAATTTTCTCTATGATAAGAAACAGTCCCACATGATGTTAGTATTTTTTAATAAAAAGTTATTTTTATAAACATATAAAATCACATTTTTCATCAAAAAATCAAATACTTTAAAAATAAAGCCTTTGGTTCTTTGGTTCACTTAGAGCTGCTTACCTTTTTTAAGCAAAAAAACCTCTCTTCTTTGCTCTTGGGTCTGTTTTCTAAACTCCACCACTGGATGTTTTGTCACTTAATTAAATTAACCCTGTATTCTTGTTCTAACGGTGGTGCTGTGAAAGAAACTCTCAGTTTTTAATTCCCCCTGATGCAAGCACCATTCACTCAGCTGCCTTTTTGGCAGTGTGAGTACAGAAAACAGAATCAGGTGAAAAATAAATGTGTTTACCTACCATCAAAACACCTTTCAAGTCCAATACACATTTTTGTTCTATTAATGCCAACACGAATATGCAGGCACTGTGGCAAGAGGTGCTTTAAAATACAGCTAGGCAGACCGATTAAAACGTGCTGCTTTCTCTCTGCCAAATTCCTGCCTATGGGGAGCAATTAACTGTGCCTTCCATGCATTCAAATACTGAATCAGAAGTGAATCTTGTATCTCTGCCACTTAGACAAGTATAATTCCAATGGAAAGATTTATCAACAACTCACAGGCAGTTTGGGGTTTGGTTTTGTTTGTCAAACAGCACAAGCCCTCACGCTGCATCTGGACTCTGTTACAAAGTCACACGGGGGACAGGAACCCCCGGAGAAGGGCGCTCATTTTGGCCGATGAACAAGCAAATAAACCCAAACATCAAGAAGGCGCTTTGAACAAATAAACTGCTCTGTGCTAGACTGAACACACATAACATTATCCAGGAATATAACCCAACAGCAGAAGAGCTACTTTATTGTGGCTTCTTTGCAGTTAGAGAAGTCAATGTCAAATGTAATTGCAGAAGCCCATAATTGAAATTCTTAAAACATGAATGTATTCTACCAATACCATGTGAAATCACCAAAGGTTCCCTGTATGATGAAAAACCCCAGCACTGAAGGATATTTGAATGCAGTAACAGGATTACAAATTAGTCCAGGAAGAAAAACAACAACAACAACAAAAGAAAAAAAAAACGATTCTTGAAGATTTGGTGGTGACATTTTTATTTTTAGGTTTTAAATTTTTTTCTGCTCCATCAGTTATTTCATATGTATAGTTCTGTGATTGCTTGAGAGATAAATGGTTGAAGGCTATTATTACACCGGCCCAGTTACGACATTTCCACCCTGGCTGCCCAGCTTCAATGATCTTTTGGGTATGACATTTTAGCTTTGGCCTTGGTCCCCATCAACCTCTGAGGCAGAATCCAGGCAATGATCTTTCTGGGACCTGACTAAATGCCTAGTTAACTACAAGGTTACTCACAGTGGAGCAGGTCACAAGGAAACATTCAGGCCCCCAGATGTCTTTCTTCTTGCCTCAAACAAAGCAGATGTCTTAGATTTTGCAAGGCTGTGTGTAATCTACTTTGGCTTTGCAATTAAGAAACTACATATTTACCATGTCTTTGGACATTTTGAACTTGTTGTTTCAAGGGGAATATGTCTTTCAAGTGCACAAAAGTCAAATAGTTGAAACTTTGCAAGTAACAGTGATCCTTCATATAGATTTAGGACAAAATGTGGGAGGGAAAAGTGTTTTATAATGTACTCATCAGTACATATATATCATAAATATCTCAAGATTATTATGCATTGCATTATTAATAAAAGGTAACTCTGTTATACTTTTTATAACTGAAACGATTATTGAGTATTTCTATTTTGATATCTACTTTCAAAACTTACAAGCAGATGAATTCACAGTAGGCTGAGAACTGGCAGACAAATTAATATGCCAGAGCTTTGTTCTTAATGAATTTCAATGTTTCTGTTTCAGTACCTAAAAACATTTTCACATGATCTTAAGAGAAATAAATTAAATTTTCCTAGAAATAAAAAATAAATCATAAATAGATGAGTACTTTAATTGACATTAAGAATATCTGAATAAAACCCAACAGTTTCATAGACTTATGTATACACAGGAATGCACGCACGCACATACACACACACACAACAAAGATATGAGTATCAGATTTTAAAAGCCGTTATATCAATTCAAGTAATTTGGTACACATCGTCACAGAATCTATCCAAAACCCACCTGGAAGTTTTTCTATTTTTTCATTTCTTTATTGGTCCCAAACATCAATGCCTAGCCAGTAAGTAACCACTATCTCTAAAGCATTATAAATATTCATTTTTAGATAATAAAGACTTTTAAAATCCTCTCAAAAAATGTCAAGCTATTGCAAATGGATAAATCACTGTACACCTAAGTCTGTATTTGCATGGCTAAATTATGTATTGTAACTATGGAGTCTTTTACTTCTATTATGCCAAGGCGCACACGCGCATGTTTCCATGAATCTTTCCTTTAGGGGCTGCAGTATTATCATAATAAAGTCAAATACCCCACATTCTACAGTAGGTGTTCCATTTCACCTGGAAGGGACTCAGGCAAAGAAAGCAAAATGTACCAGCCCCGGAGTCTGAATTCCTTTGATATTGGCTGCTTATGTCATCTTCTTTGCAGTAATTGAACTGCTCTTTCGCTGTGAATTAATTTTAGCAGACTTTTTTTTTTTTGTATAAAAGCAAAATGTGTAGCATTTTTGAAATAAAAGAAATATATTATGTTACCATCTCTTTTATTAAAGCTTTGTTTCTCTTTTTTTCTGTCAAGGTGCATGAAGTGCTATGAAGCTTTTTCAAGACTATAAATTATGGGATAAAGTTTTAATAAAGAGAAGTTACACCACCGTGATGTGTCAGCCACAATGGCTACAGTCATTGTTCTTTAAACTTAAAACACTGCCTGAAATGCAAGCCTATTAGAAGACTTCAGCCAGTTTTTGTGAATTCCTGTTTATTTATGAGGTTTGCTTTTGGGGTGGGGTTATCTTTAATTTGATGTAATCACTGAAAGCATCACCTGAGGTCTTTGGTTGTCTTCATAAATGTCTAACATCACAATAGGCTACTGGCAGAAACCAGACTTCCACCTAAAGAAAACTTCATTTGTACAAAATTTCAAATGTCTAAAATCCAAAACAATCTACAGAATGTAGTTGTCTTTTAACATAATTTATCTGAATTTTTGTTACATTAATGGTGGGAAAACTTTTTATTCTTGTGTTTTTCTATTTATTACCTTTTTTGTTATGTTTATATTTTGATATTGTTTTTACCAAAAGTAAATTCACAAAGAGGAATTTTGTGTTTTGCATAACTATACACCTGATATTTACTTCTGGTGCTCTAAGAAATCGAAGGCTACTTAGAGTACAATAAAAAATAAAAATGTAATCAGTGGAATAAAGTATTTCTGTGAAGTCTGACAAACTAGAAATTTGAATTGCAGCCCCAAATATTTAAATAAGGTATTACAAAAGGAGTGCTAGAAACTAGTATATTGTGTAATTTCTTGTGAATAATGGAAATGTTCTCTATCAGGCATTTTTGTTTAAACGGAGTACATGTTTAAGAGAGATGGTATTCAGTCATTGTAACCTTCCATGACACAAGTATTAGTCCTGTTATAACTTCATCTTTTGAAAAGGAGACATGCACTAAAAAGAAATTCACAAAGTTATGAAAAGAAGTACAATTTAAGCCTCTCCTCCATCTCCATCATGTACAAATGCATCATTTCTCCTATAAGGACACTGATGAGGACTTTCAAGCATCCTCTCCCTGCGAATTCTCCTGTCAAAGCTAAACAACATTACAGCACCCATTTTGGATAACACATCTCCTCCGATGCCAAATGCCATGGTTTGAAAGTGTTCTCAGAAGTTCTTAAAGACAGATTTACTATAAATAAACTGCCAATGCCTTTATATTAATTGAATTCGCCATCTCCCAAAGATTCTTTGGTATGGTTGGTTAAAAGATAATACAATTTGACCATTATCCACTTAAATCCATTTAAATAAAATCTGTGTTACACAGAATTAAAATCATATTTGGTGGCAATATTCATCAATAAGGATCATACCTAATCATTCTGGAATGCTCTGAATTTCCCCTGTGTAAACAACATTCTCTACTAGAGGCTGGAGGCTGAACAAGGCATTTCGGGTACTCCTCTGTTGTAGTCTGTATTATCGTGGTAGCAGAAGGAGCGCTGGACAGAGAGTTAGAGGACTGGGTGGAAGTCCTGGCATGACCACCACGTGTGTCCAGACAAATCCTGTCATGTCTATGGACTTGAGTCGCTATTTATCTAAAATATGACCAGATGATCTAGAAGCCTCCCTCCTCTCCTACAATGGCACGTCTCATCTGAGTAAACACGAATAGGAGGACAATGTGAGCTGTTGCTGAGAGAATGTTATTACACGGTGGGTCTTCAGAAATCGGGTTTTCCCAAAGTCACTGTGCCTCAGCCGGAGCCCAGCAGCATTTTGTTATCATTTAAAAGACTAAATATGGAAAATTTTTGTTGGCTACAGTGAATAGGAAAACGCAAAAACAATTTTTAAGTCATTTACATATTTTACCAGAGCATTACCGTTTATATTTTATAATTTATTATATTTTAAATAACTTCCAGACAGAAATTCTGCACCATCGCTCAGATTGCTTGAGAGTGAAGATCGCCCTCAAGAAAACAAAGCACAACAAAAAGAGTCTTTTGTTGTTATTTTTGTTGTTATCCTAGCATTTGGGGTCTAAAACAAATTCTCCTTCAATTAATATTGACAGGCCTCTTTTCTGAAGATCATAGTTCTGATACAAATAACTTCCATGGGTGTTTTTTATTTGGCTCTGTGGTGGTAAAATGCTAGCTACTGTTTACAGAGAATTTATGTGAACATTCCTGGGATATGAATTATAAGAGAGAAGCAGTAAATACATTATATGAGAGAAGTATTAAATTCCTCTGCTCACTTGCTAAAGAAATACCCAATTTCTGCTAACTTATTCTCTATACCTGAGACACCCTAGTGTGGGAATGAAAACGGCCTCCCCCTGTTCAGGAAAGGATCTCTGTGGCCACAGGGTCAGTGCAGTCTTGACTTCACCCCCAACCCCTGATCTGCTCCACTTTTCCTTTTTCATTCTCCGGTATCGCCACGAACCATAAACTTCCCACAGCATCTCACAGTGTTTTCCTGAAAACAGCAGTGCTATTAGAACACAATAAACACATAAACAAATCAATAAAAGCACAGTGGTAGAGTTTTGAATCATCATGTCTAGGTGGCAGAAAAATTTCTCCTCATCCTCAAAATATATAAAATTACTGGAAGTTTGCAGAATTTTTTTTCAACTATGTTCTTTAAAACTCTTTTCACACAAAATTCTCTCTTAACAATGAAATTTATGAAAGATACACACACACTTAGAGTAGAAAAATGTGAAACTGGAAGGTCCTCATCATGGTTTGTCTTCAGTTCTGTGCATGTTTACATCTTGTACCTAAATACCGACATGAATTTTTTTAACAAACAATGTTTAAATTCCATTTATTATTTCTTGGGTATCTGAATATATAAACCGAATACAAAATGTACCCAGTTTATCTCTCATTTCTCTAATTATGCATGCAATGGTGCCTATTTATCAGACAGTGCCTGCTTGATTCAAACTTTCCAGTGGATTTTAGATGACTCTGTCAGTTACACAAGCAGGCTAGTTCAAAGACAGCGAAAGCGCTTGCTTTCAAATGAAATCTATATTTGGTAATTCTTAAAATATCATTTTTCCATGGCTTTGTAGGGCATATTGCTTACTCAGATAATGTGCATGCCTTTCCAGTGAGGCACTTTTTGGAAATGTGATCTTGGGTCACTTTACGTTAAACTTACTTACTCTACACATAGGATGAGTAATGCCAGATAAAGTACTGTCATTAAAAGCATTTTTATTAAGGGGCTGGTAGAGAAAAGCTTTAAGCAATGTTAGCCAGCTCTTTGTTGAACCAGGTGGGACATGTACATGAATAGAATCTCTTCAGACCTAGACCTTAGCCACAACACACCTGGCCTATGTTTGGAAAAGAAAGTCCCTCTTGTTTGGCTACACAGTCAGCTACGAAGAGCCAAGACAACTTTAATTTATCCATTAAGAATGGAGGCCCATATTTAAGAGTCATCAGCAATAAAGGAAAATACACTGGATCATTTCAAGTGCATGCTAATCATTTAATGTAATAAATGGAGCAACTCTAATTATCTCCCGAGGAAATGATTTCACACTAAAACAATGGGAATGAAGAGGTTACTTCAGGAGCATAATACCCAGCTGAAAATTACTCATGTGAATCAGAGATTTCTCTTGTATTTCATAGGGGAGGGGCTTTTCCCCCACGTACCCCTAATTCGGTTGCCTCCTTAATGGGGTTAAAGATATTTAGCACCAATCCTGCCGTGTTCTTATTGTGTAACCCCAAGCAAAGCTCTCACCAGGCTCAAGATCGGTGTCTCTCCTAACTGCTTTGAAAGCTGCTCCCTAATAAGAGGGTATCTGATTTCAATGCAGCAAAACAAATAAATTAGTCTAGAGACCACTGCAGCCTCCTCACGTCCCATTCCTCGCCTCCCCCAAAATGATCGATCTGCCACCTACGCTAGCCATTACAAAGGAATTTCCAATGAAATGCTTGGAATTGTTTTTTAAATGTTTCAAACTGTCATGACCAATGTTTTTGAAAATGTTAAGTATAGTTTTTTAAAGCTATTTGTTTACTTTTTGGCATCACAAAATGAAGGTTAAAAATATAATGGAGGATTTGGAGGGATAAAATATTTAATCATTTCATTGCTTCTCTTGCAGAAGACAGGTTTCACCATGAGCATAAAATGGTTAGCTAAATTCTCTATTTCTGTTGCCTCATTGTTCTGTTTCTTTTGATGAAACACATAAATCGAACACTGTCCATTTAGCATTTTTAAAAACATATTCACAGTAAATAGAACAACTACAGTGGAGGGGTACACGACCCCCTCAAAACTAGGTAGCAGCGTGATTTTGACTTTTTCATATCCTTCCTTTAAGTAAATCCAAATATAAACAGACTTGATTTCTGAATAGTTCCCCCCTCCAATTTCTCATAGCTCTGCTTTTGGGAATAAAAAACCCATTAGAAAAATCTTTCTCTTCATAAATAACAAAGAATTAGAAAATTGTGTCTATTTAAGTTCTACGTGGAAGCTAAGACACTCTAAGTACATATTTATCACTGTGAAAATAGTAAATGTAAATAAATTCATAATTCTGTGTCTGTTTTGGTCATATTCAAAGGTATGTTGAATAAGGAATCAAATCCTCTTTAGAATGGAATTGATAAACACATTAGAGAACATGAAACAACTATACAAAATAGAAAACAACCCAATGCAACACTGATTAATTCTCCAATTAGTGTAAAAAGTGTAAGCGGAAATCACAATTTTGAGGGAGAAGATTTGTATTTATTTAAAACTGACATCCGTATTTTATAAAAGGGAATGCTTTGACTTTCTTTTTACCTTAGCATCCCTGCTCACTGTGTACATGAAAACAACCGGTATCAGCTATGAAGTTAATTGGAATCAACTGCGCCCATCTTTACAGGAACACACCGGAATGTGCACCATTCAGGCTCGGCTTACCATAATATTCTCTACGGAATAGTTGACCACAGGATTCTCATTCACAAACAGCCAGGTTAAACAGTTAAATGCTAGCAAATCCTGCATAGCCCTGTGGGAAATTTCACTTTAATCCTGAACTTATAAGAGGACAATCAAAGCCCAAAGCCTGGGTAACAAATCTGATCCTCTGTTGCAATCTGTGTCCTCATGGGAAAGAGAGAGGTGCTCTCCGTACAAGCCCTAGATGGATAAATACCTAAATGATGAGATAGATGGGGAATGCAGAAGAGGCGTCTGGCTTCAGCCATTCGCTTCCAATTCCATATTACACTGTGAGAGGCAATTCTTGTGCAGCTCAGGAGCAGCCAGTCCTGATTACTAGAAGTTGAAGTGTGGCTTAAGGAATGATTAATGACAGTGTCGGGAAGAAAACAAAGCGCAATGAGAGTTATCTATAATCCACCTGCTTGCAGATGCTATAGTAAGGGAATGAAAATGGCCCCGGTGAGCTCTGATGATAAAAAAATCAAACTAGAAAGGTGCAAAGCTGTAGATATGTATTAATCTGATATATAAAAACTAGGTCTTAGCTTGAATAAAGCATTAGGCATGAATGGAGCCCCATAGGTGATAGATACTAGGCCATAGTGGACTTCACATTGTCTGTATTTTTTAAATCAAACAGAACTGTTCCCTTCAGTATTGCCTTTGACATTAATAGGTTGGTATTTGAAAAGTCACAGTTCACTAGATGAGCAGGCTTGTGAGTGCAAGCTCATTAAACAAACCCCCTTTTCTTGTTGTTCTTAAAAAATATATATGATGACACGATAGCACCACCTTGTGGTTTTGCTTTGCATGTACACACTACCCCCGGAGAGGTCTAAAATTCAATCACATTTTCCAAACATATAAATCCAGGGGGAATGTAATTATAAGATCGATGGTGTACTATATAAGCAAGCACGTTTATGAGTAGCTTTCACCTAAGACAACACAATACCAATAAGATCAATGATGCTTCATAATGTATTTTTGGATGCAATATGAGGTCTCAGCCTGGTCATTCCAATTAACTACTTTTATTTCAGGCCACCAGTGCAAGGAGATCAGAAGACATCAAATATCCATCTATATGAAGAGAAGGCACAAAAGCGTTTCACATGCTTGTTCCCCAGCAAGTAGTCACTGGCTTCCAAAATTTAACAAAGCTAAATAACAACACGTTGAGCTTTTCATAATTTTTCTATGTGGGGAAAAGATTGTGGAGCAGTGAAATGCGTATGTGCTTTCTTCTAAAACAAAGAACATTTTGCTCATGTCTAGACAGAACTCTAAGCACCTTTAGGAAGCTAAATTTTTATGTTCGGGCATTTTGTTGATTTGTTGGTTCACTATATATTTGCCTTTTGATATGATCTTGATTCTACAGATGCAATAGCATTCCATAATTTCACTTCAGGTGCAATCATTCCTGCTAGGAGGTAGTGATGGACAATGATGCGAGCAGCCTCAGGACATTCACTTATTCCCAGGTTTGGGAAAGCTGCTTCTGCTTCTGTCCAGAGTGCTAAATGCCTATTGCATTCTCTCCCCTTTCATCTAACTAGCAACAAGTTAGATGTTAATTCATATTTCATGCAAGATTTTTAATATTGAAAGTCTAATGAAGATTTAGCATTCCATTTTTTAACAAGGCTGATGTTACTGTTGAAAGAAAGCAAATACATTATTTTAATTAATATCAATTCATAAGTGCTCCTGATTTATATATTAAACAAAGAGAGAAAGTGTCTTGTCATACACGACAATTGATTCTGTATTCACCCATCATTTACTCAGAGCCCACTTCCCCCCTTCTTGCGTGGGAAAAGCATGATGGAAGCCAGCATGTAGAATTGTGTCTCTCACATGCTGTTAATGCTGCGCTGTGATCACCTCGCCCCTTATTTCCTTATGACGAGCTTCAAGTCAGTTCCAGCCAACTGTGCTTGTCTCCACCTGACATCTTCTCCTAACAAATAAGCAGCCTCTATTGTTTTAAGCTTAATGCCTTTGTGTATGGCACAGCCTTCCAATAATTGCAGAAAGCCTGATAATTCGTGTGTTATAAAGGCATAATGTTAGGCCAAAGGACGTAATTAGTAATAGCTTAAGGCAGCTGGGAGCAAGAACTGCCTTACAAACCAAAACATCTTCAGATATTCAGCTAAGTACAGAATTAGCAAGACAGCAAGGACCTGAATGGAGAAACAAATGTCCTGCTTCATGTGTTATGATATAGCAGGCAGTTAAGAAAATTCCAGAATTTTAGAAGATGCTCTGATCGCACCAGACCATCATTAAATTGGCTATTGGCTATTGGCTATTAATTAAGTTCTGAGCAATTTTTTTCTTTCTCCCTGCAGTTCTTTCAATGGCAGCAGATTGTCTTCTTTTGAACTCAACGTGGTGATTTTCTCATGTGAAACCTCTACGCCAAAGTACGCAGCGTTCAGGTCCTGCTTCCCTACCTCTCTCCCCACACCCACCCCTGCATAGACACTCTGTCAAGTAACTTATGTCAATTTCCAAAGGAACAACAGCAAAAAAGTAGACACTACAACACTTCACATTCTGTGCTCTGAATAAAAGATATTTTTCTCTAAGATTTGTTGCTACATTGCTACCCCAGAAAGACCCCAGAGATACAGGCAGAGCCCAGAAATACATCCTGTGGGTGGGCCAGTGGGAAGGGGAGGAGCTGCAGTACTTATGTAGAATGCTTTTAAGCCAAAGAAAGGATTTTATTTCTTCTTAATTGTTAGGCTGTATACAAGTTAGTAATTATTTTGTCGTCCTCCAGTACCATGACAGACACACACACACACACACACACACACACACACACTCTCTCTCTCTCTCTCTTTCTCTCTCTCTCTCTCTCTCTCTCTCTCTCTTAATGCTTCATGCCTGAATCACTCCAACCAATAATGCTGACTGGCTGCTGTTTCTGGGGAGAAAACGTTCCAAAGCTCCAAGTCAAGATATTCATCCCACCCTATTGTTAAGAGAAAAATAAATCATTTGCCAAGAGTAAGACAATTGGGACCCTGAGAGAGGACCTGACCTGGAAAACCAGCCAGATTCCTCTCCTGTCTAACCCATTCTCTTCATTCAATCAGTTTAAATCTAAAGGTGTATTTGTCTTTCAGACTGTCTTTCTGGACTGTATGAGGCTCCATCCCCAGCAGTGGATGTGGCTTCCTCTCCCAACCTCCTGAGGTAGAAATGGCCTGAGTGTTGTATGCACACTTTATTACTCTGCAGGGTCGGCTCAGACTTGGAAACATGCTTCAGAATCAGTGTGTGAAGGAACACTCCACCCCAACAGGAATGCAAGTTACATTTATGCTCTAGAAAGTAAGGCGTCTCCCAATTTATTTACCCTGGCATGATTATTTATCTGGCACTATATGGCAGTAGTAATCCAGGGAGTTGCTTTGTAGTTACTCTGTTACTGCTCTTGTTTTGCAGTAACTCTGTAAATAACTTGTGTCACCAATCTATGTCCCAGTTCCAGATGGAAGATAAGACGTTATTTCTGCTTCAGTGCAAAATCTTAACAGCTGATGTAAGGAGGTGTTCAGATTCCTATCTAAATTACATGCCAGATACTCTGCATTAGCATTGTTAGGCGGGTTATTTATCTCCAACCTGAATATGTTTCCAGGATATCGAATGATGACTTATAAGCTATCTCCTAGGATGTGATGTGCAAGCCCAGAGCAACGTAAGAAAAAATTTCAAACCACTTCCACAGATGATCTTAGCTTAGAAAAACTGATTCAACACTGTACCATTTACCTTAATTAACACAAATCTCAGCCATATTTGTTTATAACACTGCGTAAGTGACTAAATAAAACCATTATGAAGCTGCCTACAAGGCCACTGGGTATGCAAGGAAAACTACACAGTCATTACTACCCAGTAGAGGGCAAACACATTGTATTTTATTGCTAATTTGGACCAAATCCCTGTAATTTGGTGTTTAAAGATTGTGCATGGGTTATGAGCATACAGTCGTTGAATAAACGTTCCATGGTATGTTTTTAACATCTGTGGATGTTTTAATTGAATAATAGTCCCCCCTTCTGTATAGCTCAATGTACTGTACTGTGTATTTGGAAATTTGAACAAGGTACACTATTTGGAAAAGAAATCACAAAAGAATATTTGCTTGTGCTGTCTAGAACTCCCTTATACTGCTAGGATCTAGAAGGGATTAAAACAAAACAAAACAAAAAAACTACCTTCAGGTGAATAAATTTTTTTCCAAGTGATCTTTGGTTTCCCTTTGTTAGGAATGAAGCTCTTCATCTCTTCCCCACTCCAAGGTTTGTTTTCCTCCAAGTGGAAGGTAGTTTGGGCCAATAAGTTGTGTTATTCCATTAGTTTATGTTTAAAGACTAAGAAGAGATATTTCTGTGTTATAAATTATTTATAGCACAAGAACAAAGGGAGGCTGTCAGAACTGCTGCTACTTTGAGAAAATAAAAAAGAAATGATGAATTTATGGAGAGTCCAATTTAATAAAGAGGGAGGAGATGCAACCACTAATTATTAACATCCATCTGTAGACAGAAACCTGAGAGTAAAGAATTAGATGGATACATTTACATCTGTCTGTCACCAAAAGAAATCTCACTAATGGTGTTCCACACTGCCACGAAACTCTCCCCATCCAGCTTAGAGAGCCTTGGAGACATGTGAAGATATTTTAATCAACCGCAGGGCATGGAAGTCAAGCAGAGAACTTTAGAAATGGGCACTGAAATCACTACCACTCCCTCCTGCACTCTCTTCCCTTCTCAAAATGCCAAATAATAAAAAGTGATGTGGACTTTATCCTTACATCTAGCTGATGTGGGGAGCAGTGAGTTTGGAAAACTTTTCTATTTAAGCAGCTGCAAGCCACATCCCCCTACTAACACCAGGCACAGGGTAGAGACAGAGGCATGAAGGAATGAAGACTATGCAGCAAAAAAAAGAAGAAGAAGAAATGATTTACCACGGGAGAAAATTTTTTTTGTTATTTTATTTTGATCCTGAACCTACCTCTTGTCTTCTGGATACTGCTTTTGTGAACGGGAGGGAATAGAAAATGGGATGCTTTGAAAACTCATGATCCTGAGCTGCTGCCTTCTTTTCTCAAAAGGAGCAGAAGAGAAGCATAAATATATTAAGAATTCGTCAAAGAAAAAGAAATGTTCCATGCCTGTGTGAAGCCTGCTGATGAGAGGGGGGGAAAAAAGCAGCCCTTCTCTCATGAACATTAGTTTAGGTCTATAGACCCCTGAAAGGGGTCACAATTTCAACTTTGCCCTTGTCATCTTATTTTCAGTACCAAGGTCATCTATACTTGGGAGGTTTCAAATCACCTTTGAAAAATTTAGGGCACTATTTTTATCTGTCACCCTTCTACACACAAGCCTTGGGCTGGTTCCCATATCTGCTATTCATAGATTTGGCAGTTTTTTAGCCTGAATTTTTGATGTGTTGTCCATCATGTGATTTTTCCCAGTTGGTCTGAATTAGGCAGACAGGGTATGGGAAGAGAGGTTTTTCCAATTCTCTGCCTTTATCACATATTTTTAAATCAGGCAGAAGGAAAGAGTGGTGTGACTTTTCAGAATTTTGGAGATGCCACTTTATTTATAGTTTTCTGCGCTATAGACAAAGTAAGACTTTCTGACAAGATCACACAGCCATTAGTTCAAACCAGATTATATTTCCTTAAACATTCTTGTATCTTTTATTGAAATTTTCCCAGTTAATAAAACTGCCTTACACATTTTTATGAATTTATTTTCAAAGTACAGGAAACATGGATTTTAAAAAACTGCGAATGACTATCCAGTCCAAAGATTTCATAAAGGTTTCTTTCAATTAGTGTTTAGTGCAGGAAGTAATGACTGTCCACAGGCAGCAATGCCTAATGTCAGAGACAAAGACTAAATATGTAAATAAACTGACCACAACCTTTCCTCTTTCGGATTAGATTCTACCCCCAAAAAATGGGTCATAGAGAAAAACTGATAAATATTTCACAGTTATCTACAGGTTGATTTTGATCAAGTTGTTTTCAGACGTTTTATAATAATCTATGAAAAGAAAATTTTAAAAAGTGTTCTCTCGTTTCACTTATCATTAAAGTCATTGGCTTTCATCGGGGAAATTAAATGCTGGAAATATGCTTGCAAATCTCTATAGAGTTCCATACAATGGAAAGCTGACCATGAATTTAATGGGGTCACATATGGTGAACTGGAATAGATGGGCCTGTTTTTAATAGCAATTTTGTTAGAAAGGTACAGAGAGGTCAGCCAATAAATCAATCTAAAATAAACTTTTGAGGATTGTTCATTTTTCATTTTTTTCCCAAATACTTTTCATTTATTATCTGGAATGTGTAAGATGTATAGAAATTCCAGAAAAAGCTTTTCTAACATGGTTTACCAGATGTCAGGGTCAGACTGAGAGCCCTGGGGACCAGAGGCTGAGGAAATACTGTAGAGTGGGGGGACCAGGGTGGGGACTCACGGCTAGAGAAGGGACACAAGATGGGGACCTGTCAGTGTCTGGAGTATGACACCTGCCTTCCAAAGGAAGACACTCCCTGTTCTCGAAACCTGTAAAACTTCTACAAAGTAGAGGAAAGTAATTGAGATTTAGGGAAGCTGTCAAATAAAGGAAAGGAACAAAAGTAGATTAACAGAGAGCACTAAAAAGAAGGTACGATTATTCTGTGGGGTCTGTACCCCAAAACATGACAACTGAATCCAGCAGATGAATCCTTTATCTAGACAGCAGATGTCCAGAGGCCTATCTCAGGGGCTCGTTTTCACTTACACGTATCGCTTCTCGGCCTTTTGGCTAAGATCAAGTGTACTCACATGTGCAATTCAGTTACTGAACTTACGATAAGTATATGCCTCCTTGGGCTCAGAGAGAAAGAAACCCTGGTCAGAAAGAAGAAATGTGACCTGAAAAGCAGAAATCCTGCTTTCACCCAAACTAGCTGATGGATTCAGCACACTGCTTCCCATTGATCTGAACCTCTGTTTCTTCACCATCCATGTAAAAGCTTTGGAAACAGGCTTCTTGTAAGAGAGCTTCTTACTGGGGGCTGAATTTAGGTGATGAAAGAAGAAGAAGAAGAAAAGGTACCTCTTTTAGTTCTAGAATTATATGTTCCTAGAATCCAGGCTAAGAATATTCTAATCTCATTCTCTCTCTCACCCATACATACACACCAACACTTGAAAAACAACCAACACAGACTTCCTGTATTATAGGAAGGTGAACTTTCAACTTTTTCTTTCATTTTCTCTTATCTAGATCTATAAGTTTTACACTAAAAATAAAACCACAACTAAAGATTTACAAAGAACAAATTTTCCACTGTTTTCTTCACCTATTTTCAAGAGATCCAACCGACCATACTTTTTTCAACAAATGAACTGTAGTCCTCCAGAAGGCAGTGAATTCTCCGCATGTTACACAGCACAATAAATGTTTGATGAAGGCACTTCAAGTCCTGAAGATGGGAATCATGCTGAGGAAAATGTACACTCTTGTAAGAGGTAACTACAAATTTACGAGATTTGATACTAAGATCAGATAGATCTATTAATCCTTTTTATGCAAATACTTTACTGAAAAAACTACTATGATTTCATCTTTATACTTAGATTCTGAACTTATGATGAGGCTATATCCCAATAAACGCATTGCACATTGTTAATAGCATCAAGTCAAAAATGCAGTCAATGCACCTAATCTATCAAACATCATAGCTTAACTCTGCCTACCTTAAATGTGCTCAGAACACTTACATTAGATGATAATGGGGTCAATCATTTGGTACAAGTCCTATTTTACAATAAAATGTTGACTATCTTATGTAATTTACTGAATACTGTGCTGAAAGTGAAAAACAGAATGATCCAAGGGGTATTATTCTGTTAACATTGTCTCATTATAGTATTTTATCTTGAATATTTTATTTACCTTTGGGAAATCCCATACAGATTTTTTCAGAGTGTGGGAAGTTAGGTGTCTGCCTAGTGCCTTAGTCTTACATTTCTTTTGGAAAGGCAGAAACTGGGTTTGTAAACTCTCTTTTTGTTTGCTTAATGGTGAGTTTTGCTGAGGTGTGGGCGAGCAAGAAACTGTCTTGGTGTGCTATGAAAGATCATGGAGATGCCACCTGCATGAGTGTCCATGGAGCTCGCTGGAGAGTGTGGACTCCTGGATTCCAACACACCAATGGCCAGGAAGCCACCTGCTGGCCATGCATGGTCTGGGCAAGGAAAAAGAAAAACAGAACTAGAAAGGAAAGCCCCGTGGTCTTGTCCTTCCAGCGCTCTCTACTGACAAAGTCTAGCATTGTGCTATCCAGCAAAGAGTTTATAGGATCCAGCTCTGCCATCACAATGCTGAGCAAAGAAATATATGTATTAGGAAGTGAGAAGCAGTAAGTTGATAACTAGCACAGTAACTCTGTAATTTGCTGCCTAAACCAGAAAGCAAAAGGGACAGTTTTTAATATGTATATGGAGCCATTAAGTACACACTAGAACTGTCTTGGGAGAAACTAGAGACATAGAAACCCCCAATGCGGGAGCTGAGTCTTGAGGGGCAAATAGAATCTGGGTGTGAGGAAAACGAGAATCAGTATGTAACGCTGTAGAGGCAAGGACCAGAGCAGGCAAAGAAATGATGCTGGAGTTACGAAGCAGATAAGCTTGGTGTGTGATAAGAGAGAGAAGTAAAGGCATCCTCAACTTATGATGATTCAACTCATGATTTTTTTGACTATGATGGAGCAAAAGTTATGTGTGTTCAGTAGAAACCATACTTCAAGAAACAGGTTAGTAGCCTGAACAATAGGGAGAATAGTGGAGCTGATGGAGACTGTAGCATGTTACTAGGAACATCTCCACAACATAACACAAGTCCAGGCATCCTGTTCTGAGTGACTTCACTCTGGCTTCTAAATTGCTATTTTTATTACAGATGTGGGAGCTCGTCCACACTTCCATCATTCCAATGAAGTCACAAAATATTTTAGGTTCCATATATAAACCAAATATGTGAGGGATAGATATGCATTAACAAGAGGACCGAGGCCAGGAAGTATAAAAATCCAGTTAAAAAAATGTGCAAATGTGATGGTATGTTCATACCCTTAGATATCTACCCATGAAGGTAAGGTAAGGGACATCTTTTTCTACAAGTTTATAGGGCTATGTGTTAATAGGGGCTGAAAGTTGAGTCCTAATAATGCTGGCAGACTGATTATATTGAACAAATTAGTTTATCTACCTCCATCTTAAAGTGAGAAGAGTATTACACTCTAGCATATACAAAATATTATTGTAAATATATATAAGAATACAAGAAACTATGATCTAGCACAATAAAAGGATTGGGTGCTTAAATTAATCAAATATTTCAGTCTTCTATAGTTTGCCCACCTCTAAGCAATCAGAAAGCAAAGCAACCCAGGGAAATACACTGAACGCCTATACTATGTTGAATTGAATTCTGCTTTGCAAAGATTCATATGACACCACAGGATCCTACAGAGCTTCATGATCATTGATTATCATCCTTAACAATGGACAGATGCAGAGATTGTATCCTGTGAGACACTAGAGAGTAATGAACAGGCCCAGATACAAGTTCTCACTTTGTTGCTTATTAACGGGATGACCATACACCCTGATTTTCTCAGAACAGTCCCAGTTTGTGCCGCTGAACTGGTGTGTTCATTAATGGTGTTCTCATTCACTCTCAAAACTATTCCCATTGAACAACAAATTATATGGTCTCCATTCTTATACCTGACTTTAAAAATCCATTTAAGATTTTGGAACCCTGGTTTCCTCAATTATAGATCTGAGGATACACCTGAGATAATATTCACAAAAGTGCTTTGTGAGCTTCTTAAGCACAATGTACATGTAAGGCATCATTACCATCACTATTATTGGAAAAACTTAGTCAATACAGCATCAAATAGTAAAGTGTCCTGCCTTAAAAAAAAAAAAAAAAAACACTGTGCCCTTTTCATTTCCATTATTTATTCAAAAAATATTTGTTAGCTTACTACTATGACCCAGAGACTCTTGGCACCAGGGACAGAGATGAAAAACCAAACAAACAAGAAGTGGCCCATACCCTCTCATTCCTTTTACACTAACGCCCCTGTGAAAATTAATCCCATTAGAAAAGACCAAATGAGTAAGAGCAACTCTATTGTATCCATCTGACTGAGAGACAACTAAAGTGCAGAAAGGTGAGATTCCCAGATCAGTCTGTGACTCAGTCCATTTCGCATGAAGGCTAAAACTTGTGAAACCTAGTTTACATCCATGCTCTGGCCAGTTCATTATTTTGTTTTTAAAGGATTAATGGAAATTCTCACGGAGTCCTTGATCTTACCTCAGGAGATCTCCTAGATCATCCTGGCCTCTAGGCAGGATTGCCCTTAAAGGCAAAACAAGAATCCGGCTAATCCTCACAACTGTGCAAAGTTGGCCAGTCCTGTTTATACAAGCTCCACAAACCAACCTTCAGGATGTATTTTCAAGTTTAATGGCCCCATCCTCAGAACTTGACGAGCTGCCACAGTCCTGTAGACCTCAAAACAATTCAACATTCTACACTGAGAATGGAGGACTCTGAAGAGAAATAAAAGGAAGAAGGGAAGTCTTCCGTATTCTAATGTCCAAACAAATCACCAGCAAACAGACCTTCGGCGAAGAGTCTACATAGGTAAGTTTTCAGAATGAATATAAATATAATATTTTTCTGCAGCTATGAAGACAGCGGCTCCTCTTGATATTAATACATCACTACAAATACACGGGGAATAAGATTATGATTCACTAATATTCAATACACCTGAATAAATGCCTGTCTTCGGTTTCAAAAGGCCAAAGTCAGAGCCTAACAACCTGTGTCTTTAACACTCCTTCCAGGTTCCAAAACTGTATTTTAATCAGATCTATTCGATGCGAGTAGGAAAGCATCCCTATGATCTGCTCCAAGTGCCCTCCAAAATGCCTGCTCTTTTGGAGCTCTAACAGCTATTCAGAGAGCTCCAAGTGCCCTCTTTTGGCCTGTAGGGAGAATTGCAATCCTCTTCTATTGTCAAGGAAGCCCTTTGGAAAAAGAATGTGTTTACAACAAAGCCCTTTACTTATGAGCAAACCGCAATGATGACTAGACAAATGGAAGTTGCCTCTAGTCAAAGCACTTCTGCTTTCAGAAAGCCTCATTAAATGAGTTTCATTATACATCTCTCAACCCTGGTCGGCAAACAAGGCTCATTCTTAACCCTCTCAAGTCGAACACTGCATTTTAATAGCAATTCGTCAGGGAGCACACAGCACTCTATGTTAGAAGCTGCCTCTGAGGACGAGTTGTGGCCAATAGTTACTGTCCTCTTCCTCTCTCTCCATTAGCATTTATTTCATCTTGCCCCATACTATATATAGTTAGATATTTACAAAAGACCTTGTCCATTCCTTGAGGGCATGAACTATATATTGTTTATTTTTACATCCCCAGAACCCGCCATAGTGCTTGGTGTGTAGTTGGGGCTCTCTGATGATTGAAAGAATTATGAGATGCAGAAGAGCTCATTTGGAGAAAATATTCTGTTTAATCATTGCTGGAGTCAATTTTCCTCCTTCAATCTATTTTGTTCTAATTTCCTGACAAACTTTTCAGTAGCTTTCCTTTTAGGATCTTTGGAACTTGAGCACAGCAATAAGATTCCAATGGGGTAGTACAAATCTTCAAAGGCAAATGGAGGAACTCAGTTGTATGGTCTCCTTAGTAGGTTTCTACCTTTTTAAAATCTAATAAAATGTAGTATAAAGTCAGTTGTAATTCTCAGACTTTGGCAGCTAGTTCGATTCAGGTAACAAGTTCAAAACCGACTAGGTCAATATAAAATCTTACAATATCTTGTCATGGGAAATGCTCTTTGAGAGATATCCTTAAACGACCATAATATACCTTAAGCAGTATCTTACAATAAACATTTTCTAGGCAATCTGCATATTGGCTTCATCATTCTGATTTGCACTACTGAGGGGTATAATGAATGGGTGCTGGAGGTGCTTCCTTCACAAATTAAGGTGAATTTTTAAAAATATGACATACACCTCAGATATCATATCACATCTTTACTGAATTTGAGTTTCTGAAATTCCAAAGAACCAAGCAGAATATTCCTAAAACACATAGCACACTATAAGCTCCTAATGGCCAGCTGCAAGACCAAATTAAGTTTCATCAGCAGTTATCCCAAAAGAGTATTGAAGATTTACTGGACATACTTGGATCAGACAGGTCCATTCTTTGTCATGGGTTAGCAATTAACAAACAGCTGCCAAAGCCAAGACACCTAGGCAGCTCTCACTGAAAAGGCTAGAAAGGCAGTGAATGGTGCCAAGGACTATGATTCCCACGCAGTGGAACTCGGTCCACCTCAGTGACTACCTGAGTGGTTGACATGTACAGGCAGTAGTTGAAACATGAGCCCAACTAAAGCTACCCTAATATAAATGAGTAGAATAAAGCTATTCCAGCAAGATAGTAATGGATATGCATTCAAGTCTACTTAATATCTGCCAGGATCATAGAAAACAGTATTAATAGTTTGAATGACATTTGTTGGAAGGGGTATGTAGAAGGCATCAACAACCTTCTCATTTCCCTAGTTCAAGAAGGCTTTACAAAGTAGCTAAGATAGAAACACTGCTTCCAAGCAGGAGTTGTGGGAAAGGATTCAAAATAAAAAGTTTGTGGAAAGAAAGATACTTAGGGTAACACATAAAGAGAAAAGGATCTTTGCCAGTAACCAACAATTTGTTTTAAAAGTAACTTTTAAAATATCCAAAGTTCTACCTCTTTTTTGTAATAATATTTGAGAAACTATTAACTAAATTGCAATGTTACATAGTAAAACAATGTAAGGATATAAAAGCAATTAAATAGTGGCTAGTTTATACATTTTATAAGTTATTTTTTAAAAATCAATGGATAAGAGAGTGATTCATAAACAAAGAATACCAGTCTTCAAGGTAATGAGAAAACTTTAAGTGTTAGGTCTAAAGTATTAACATTAATAATGATAACTTAACTTCACAGTAGATAAAACTTTCATATCTATGTATTTCCATGTATGTATACATACAGACCTGTGCGTATAGATATACTGTGTGTGTGTGTGTGTGTGTGTGTGTGTGTGTGTGTGTGTGTGTGTTTTACCACATACATAATCATAAAACATAGTTGCTTGGGGAAATATTCAAGAGACAAAGTGAGAAATCTGTTTTGCAGAAATTATTTGCTAGCATTTCTCTTAAACACATAATAAAGAAAATATGTTTTTAAATATAATATGTTTATTAACATTTCCAAGATTGCTCCAGGAATAAACTTTTTCTCTGGGCTGAAGCATTTTGTAGTTGCTCATCACAGACAATTATTCGGTTATGCAGAAAATAAGGTTTTGTGAAAAATACGTCCAGTCCTTTTTATGGCTATAATCGTCAACAATTTAAGAGTATCCACTGTTGCCGGATCATCCTCTGCTTCATGAAAACAGAATAGGCAAAGACGGAGGTCTGTCTTTCAGGGGAGGGTATCCACCTGTTTATGTATTTCTCTCTATTTATCTACCTATTTATTATTCTAGCCATAATTCTAAACATTACCTATTTCAGCATTTATAAGCTTTTTTAGTGCCATAGGCTCCTTTGACAGTCTGGTGAGATCTGTGGATACTTTCTTAGAAAAATATTTTTAATGTATATAGTAAAATACAGAGAATTACAAAGAAACCGGTTATATGTAAATATATTTTAACTTTTCAAATGTGAAGGTATTGTTTACATTTAAAATTTTTAATATCATTCTATCTTTTTCTACCCTTTATTTTTGATTCTTTGCCACACGTCTTAAGTAAAATCTACATTTCTTTAACTTGTTACATCAATATCTAGCAGTTGATTTAATAACTACCATAATTTAAAAATAGAGATGAGATGAACATAAATGACATTTTTGAGATCTACAACGCCTATAACATGCTATAAAAATGTCTGATCTCTATTGGTGACAAATTCACAGGTATTGCTAAAACTAATGTGGTTTTTTTTGCCTTATTCCTAATTAAAAGAAATGTTCAATTTCAGTGAGAGATTATGGAAAATAAAGATGTTATTTTTCCCCATCTATGCTCATGGACTCCTGTATCTTAAAAATCCTTTGATGTGGTCTTACTGTACAGACACACAGGTCTTCAACAGTCTGATCTGGCTAAAGCATTAGGGATATATATTCCTTGTTTAGGAATAAAATGTGTCTACATCGCCTTCCTCTGCTACTGATACGACTTAGGTAAAATCTTTACATTTCTGAACTTAGAAAAAGCAATGCTTAATGTTAAACATTTTAAGATAATTCATGAAATTGTAAAGGGAAACAGTAAAGCACTAAATTGTAGACCTCATGACACACAGGGAGAGTATTAGAAAATTAAATGATAAAGAGATAAAAGGGGCTTTGATATATATGAATATTTTAATGGAAAAGGGAAAGCCCAAATTCAATGATGATTATGCAGTGATCTGGAGATTTCACATACAAAGATATTCACTACCCAGTGTTTCCAAATGCTGTTCTGCAGCTGCAGATATGAGATTGTACAGCATGAACTACAGAACTAGATGTAGACAGAGTATGAAAAGTTGGAGCAAAACGAATGTCGAAAAGAATAGAAGGAAAGCCCCTTGTTGCTTAGCTCGAGAAGAGAATGGGGAGAAGTGGTAGGAGCAGATTGGTGGTGGTAAGGAGGGGAGTTCAGTGTGAGAGAAAAAGAAGTCTAAAAACCTGAAACAAAATTGGTGCTTCCCATTTCCTGGACATCCACATCCACTGTCCTCTGGGTAGCACTTGATGCTTTAAACGCATTCCTGACTTCCAAGTGAAACTGTTCATTATTTTCTAAATACACTTGTGTACTTTCCCATCAGCATTACCTTTTTAAAACTCTTCATTTAGTCTGGAATTTGCTTTTCATCTCTACTTATAAAAATCTCACTCAGTATTCAAGGTGCAGCTGAAAAGTCAACTGTTTGAAGTATTTTCTAATGAATAATGTCTAGTTAGAATAAATCTCAACTCATCCAACTTTGTCCTTTCATCACAGAACTTACCATACTATGTCTTTTCATTGAGTTTGTCATATAAATAACTCATTAGAATGACTAGATCTTTACAGGAAATATCTTAAGTTCCTCATGTTTGGTGTTCTCTGCAGCACTGAATATTATACTAAGACAGTAGGCACCCAATATATGTTTACATACTATCAGTGACATCTCTTCAACATGAACTGAATCCAGTGATCCTGGACCACTCATAGTGCCCTGTTGTTTTGACCAACAGAAATGTCCAGGATGAAGACATAAACAGCTACTTGTTAGCTGTCAACTCCATAAATGGCCTTGCCAGCCATGTCTCCTTTCTTGCATTTGAATGATGACAAAATTAGAGTTTAGAAAAGTGTTCACTTACTACCCAAGATCACAGAACCAAAACATTGAAGCAGGTTTCCCAGTACCCAGTCCACTGATCTTTTGGCTTCACCGCAAAATTTATTAAGAAGAGAAGATAACAGAAACTCTGGATTGAAATGCCATAATTTCTACCACATCAAATACAGCTTTTGGGGAGTCTGAGCCATGTCTTTTTATTTAGTAGCTACAATTTTAAAGTAAGGAGTACTATTCAGCCATAAAAAAGAATGAGATCATGTCATTTGCAAGAAAGCAGATGGAACTGGAGGTCATTATGTTAAGTGAAATAAGCCAGGCACAGAAAAATAAACTTTGCCTGTTCTCACTTATTTGAAGGAGCTAAAAATTAAAACAATGGAATATATATAGATAGGGAACAGAATGAAGGTTTCCAGAGGCTGGGAAGGGCAGTGGGTTGGATGGGGGGAAGGAAGCAGAGATGATTAATGGGTACAAAACATAGTTAGAAAGAATGTCTAAGATCTAGTATTCGATAGCACAACAGAGTAACTATAGTCAATAATTTAATTGTACATTTAAAAATAACTAAAGGAGTAGAATTGGATTGTTTATAGCACAGAGGGTAAATGCTTGAGGGAATGAATACCTCATTTACCCTATTGAGATTCTTAGTGTTGTATGCCTGCATCAAATATCTTATATACCCCATAAGTATATACACATACTATATATGCATAAAAATTAAAAATTCTACAAAATGGAAAAATAAACAAGATGGTAAAAACCATTGCACAGGAATAACTGGGATAATCTTGAGCTTGAAAGTGAAAGACAAATCGATCTACTATAAGGACACATGTACACGAATGTTCATTGCAGCACTGTTTACAATAGCAAAGACCTGGAATCAACCCAAATGCCCATTGATAATAGACTGGATTGGAAAAATGTGGCACATATACACCATGGAATATTATGCAGCAATCAGAAATGATGAGTTCGTGTCGTTTGTAGGGACATGGATGAATCTGGAAAACATCATCCTCAGCAAACTGACACAAGAACAGAAAATGAAACACCGCATATTCTCACTCATAGGTGGGTGATGAAAAATGAGAACACATGGACACAGGGAGGGGAGTACTAAACACTGGGGTCTATTGGGGGGAAAAGAGGAGGGCCAGTGGGAGGGGGAAGTGGGGAGGGATAACCTGGGGAGAAATGCCAAATGTGGGTGAAGGGGAGAAAGGAAGCAAAACACACTGCCATGTGTGTACCTACGCAACTGTCTTGCATGCTATGCTCATGTACCCCAAAACCTAAAATGCAATAAAAAAAAAAAAGAAAGTGAAAGACACAAATGAACAAGTTACAAAGAGCTGAAGAAGGCAAAAGAAGCAATGTGGAGGCAGAAGCTAGGAAAGAATGAAGAGTAAAGGAGAAGCTGACATGTCTCTCTGATGTCTCCCATCATCACTGTGATTCTTTCATGTCCTCAGACCAAAAGCCTTGGAGTCATCCCTAGTTGTTTCTGACCACTTCATCAGCAAATCTTGTTGGCTCTACCCTCACCATTCATTCAAATGTGACCATCGCTCACCATCCCTATAGTTATTTTTTAACTAAATTATTGCAATACCCACCTAAATGATATGCAATTCTGTTTTTGCAATCTATTCTTATAGTAATTAAGGTGACCTATTAAACGTTTGTGAGATCACATAATTTCTCTGACCCATGCTCTTCAATGGCTCTCCATCAGCCTCAAGGTAAGTCAATGTCCCTTTAATTTTCTAACCTCAATTCCTGCTATCGTACTCACTTACTCAATTCCAGCCACATTGGCCTCCTCTCTATTCTCTCTAATCCAGATCCACTACTAACTTTAGTCCTTTGAATTTTCTCTTTCAGGACAAGGAAGAGCCTGGCCGATTCCATCTGGCTAGTTCAAAAGTCGAGTTCTCAGTGTGGTCTTCCCTGGCTACCTATCTAAATTGAATGCCCCTTCTTCTCATGATTCATCTTCCTGTGCTTTTTCTCCTTAGGTTTTGGCACTGAATAATTTATTCAGTTATCTTGTGCACAGTCTGAAGCCCAAATAAAATGTTTGCTCAAAGAGGGATTTTTGCCTTCTTAATTTCTGTTTTTCACGGATACATCCCCAGTGCCTGGAACACTGACTGATATGCAGTAGGTGCTGAACAAATACTTGTTGAATAAGTTCATAAACAAATGTGCAAATCACACTCTGCTTCCAAGAAGGCCACCACTCAAGTTTCTGTCGGCAACTTTTTCCTTGGGACACTAATTTCTACCACCAAATCTTTAAGTGGCCTTGCATACTCTGTTTCTGTGGATATGTGTGGCTTTCTCCAACACATATCCACCTACAACACATAACCACCTACCAAGGGAAACATGATGCTTTGAAAAGTAACAATCAGGTCTCTTCTTGACATATTCTTACTGATATCCTCGACATTTTCTTGCAGAGTGATTCTCAATGTTACATAGAGCAGCACAGAGAAGTCCAGACTACCTGGTTCTCACCTGATTCCATATGACTGGATAGAAACAGAAAAAGGATGTGTTAAGGGAAACTTTCCAGCTCGCTCCAGAACCACACCCTTCACCTAGATCTGTCCCCTCTTCCTGTACTGAGAGAAATTTCATTTTTGTAAAACATTTATAAAATATTTAGGATAAAAAATTCACTGAAATAGTGATAACTAAACAGAATAATCTCACTAAGATTAGGGGATTGAACTAAAGATGAGAATTCACAATTGAGTATCAGAAAGAGTCTCTTATAAGGAAGACATACTGAGCCTCGCTCCTAGATAAAGGAGAACTATACCCACACTCTAAACTCATTTAATACCAAGAAAATTCTACAAAGGATAATTACAATTTTTTTTATTTTACAGATGGACTGGACAATTTTCTACTGAATAAAGAACTACCTACTTGGTCACTGGAACTTATCAAACACATCAAATTACCAGATTATGCATAAAAGGAGGTATATGTGCAAGGAGAAGGGACCAGAGTCACATATTTTGACTCTGAGAGAGGCCACTGTTCTTCAGACCAAAAGATTGCTAAAGGCATGATTGGCAGGCACCGAGTCCTTTGGCTACCAAGAAACGAGAATAAAGAGTTTGGCCAAAACTGAAGAACAAACGAAGGAAATGTCCAGAAAGGACAGAAGCTACATCTAGAAGTCAGAAGTCGTCCTTTTAAGCCTTCAGAACTTTCTGTGTTTTGCCTTTCCCCTAGTGTTTACTGCTTGCTTTGTCAATATTCTTCCTCATCATGAATTGTATTCATCTTAACTATTTTATTATACAAATTCATACAGTTTAAATTCATATATGGAATAAGGCAAAAAAACTGGCTAGCTAAATACAGTAGATACACATGTATAAAGACATATTATCCATATTTTACAGATGAGGAAATTGAAACTCACAGAATTCAAGTGAATATGTGCAAGGTAATTCATCTCACTAAATTGTAGAGATGAGACATATGTGGGGATCATTCAACCTATGTTCCTTCTACCAAACCACAGTTTTTTTCTGTGACATGCCATCAAACTAGTGTAACACTTTGTCCAAAATACTGGTCTGATATAAAACATATTGCCTGGTATTGTGTTTGTTTGCACAAGGCTGTTCCCCCAACTATGGTATGAAGTCTTCAAGTTTTCATATATAAACATGGACTGACCAGTCAGATTTGCCTCCCTGCACATAGCCCTGTGATAAGCCCAGTGCCTGGCACACCAATATTCATCCAACTAGAAGCATGGTCCCATGAGTGCACACGCATTCACGCAAGCCTCAGTCTCTCCTAGTGATCTGCCTTCTGCCGATTTCAGGCTCTCATCCAATGTTGTTAATGTGCACATCAGGCTATTGTCCAAAGTAATATGTTGAACATGAATGTAGGATCTGGGGCTTTCTCTCTCATCATGGTAAAGTACCGATCACATAGATTTTTAGTAAGAGAAGTTGAATTACTTAAAATGATTACAATGTTAAAACGGGGGATCAATGAGTTGTACATGGACATTTATATTATATTCAATTTTTTTCTGGTCATAGTAACATTCTTAGCAACGTTTAATCTATAATGATTTTGTGAACTCTCTTTAAAATCCATATGCAACAGGAGGTTTCCCACCACAACCATTCAAGCCAAGAGAGGGAGGCTTCAAGAAACCCCCTCAGAGGGCTCAACATGCAACCCCTAGACTTTGGAGGGCACAGAGCCTAGAGACTGACTGTAGTCTGGAAAGAGTCCAAATGTTCAAGGCATGCAGGAGTTACTGCCTTTTAAGGCCAAGAAGAAGTAAGGGCTATGGTGAGAGCAGACGGCACTTCCAGAGTTTATGGGACAAAAGAACCAAATGTTTCCTTTTAGTCAGAATGGATGCCAGGGAAAGTGGCAGAACTTGAGTTGCCAACAAAGCTCCATGCCCAAGTGGCCATCCTCCAGAGTATGATGACACCAACAGAAAGAATCAGGTCCTCAGGTCAGCCAGAGGGTGCATCTCCTCTGCCAGGGAACAATGCTATAATAGGGGTCTCCAAGGAACCCACAAAATATCTCATCTGCCACCCGGAAGGGTACAATACCATATAAATGACAACTACTAATTAAGAAAGACCATTACTCCTTCTTCCCCTTCTCTCCCTCTCCCCACCCTGACCTTGAAAAGTGAGCAGAACAAGGTAAACACAGAAAGCAAAGACAGACAAAGAGGATGTCTCTTTCCCCACTGCAGGTTTCTGAGGCAGGCTGTGAGTTATGGAATAGAGATAGGGAGAAGATCTCAATTGAATTAGAGGTTAAATATTTAACATTCCAGACATTAGTCTTCCAAGTTGAATACTCTTTCTGCACACTGTGCTTACTCACAGCAGCTTCCTGTTTTTACAAATACCTATTACACAGTATATATGTCAGACCACAGAATATACAGCTTAGGAGCTCTGGCTTATGGAAACAGAGACCTGAGCTCAGCTTCTTTGCATGCAGAAAAAGAATAACAATAACAGTATTTGATCAGATTATTGTGAAAAATGAATGTACAGGTGATACAGCAAACAGTTCATGCATTTAATTGATATTTATGGACTGCGTTAGTTTCCCAGAGATGCTATCGTGAATACCATAAGCTGTGTGGCTTAGAACAACAGCAATTTACTGTGTCATAGTTCTGGAGGTCAAAAGTTCGAAATCAAGGTATTGGCAGGACCATGTTCCCTCTGAAGATGATGGGGAAGGATCTGTCAACACCCTTTTCCTAGCTCCTTACAATTTCTTGGCTTAGGGTGACACAGCTCCCATCTTCACATGGAATTCTCCCTGCGTGTCTCTGTATCTTCATTTGACCATCCTCTTGCAAGGACACCAGTCACACTGGATTAGTGCAACTTCACCTTCACTAATCATATCTGCAATGACCCTAGTTCCAAACGAGCTCGAACTCTGAGGTCCTGGGGATTCGGAACTCAATATATAAATTTTGGGGCAAAATTCAGCCCACAACACCTATTAGGCATTAAACACTTCTATTTACCAGCAGGACAGCAGTAAACAAAGTGTACTTAGGGTATCTGTGTTCTAGTGGGGAAAGTCGCACAGTAAACGCACACGTAAATGACTAAGTTAATTTCAGACAGGGATAAGAGCACTAAAGAAAGTAATATAATGGATTAGACCAGTGGGTCTGAAACATTTGGTCTCAGGATCTATTTACCTCTTGGACCCCAAATATGTGGCTGTATGTAAAATGGTCAATGTTTACCACTTTAGAAATATACCCCATTTTATTCATTGTTTCATATTTAAAAATTGTGATACATAGTTAATGCTTCACATAAAAACATCAAGTTTAATATCAAAAAAACTAAGTTTATGCTCAGAAAAATGACAAAATTTAGTGTCAATATTTATAATTCAAGAAAACATTTTTATACTGTTACAGAATGTTGGTTCCAGTGCTCACTCAAATATCATACTAGTCAAACCACTCCTAGCTGAATACCTAAGCATTGTATACATACTGTTAGATAATTTATTGCCACCTACCTCTAAACTTGTGGTTCTCCAGCTAGCTGCACCTTAGAATTACCTGGCAGCTTAAACAAACTTGATTATTAGGCACCACCCCAAACCATTTAAATGTTCATTCATGAGTTCTGCTGAGTATTAGTGTTACTTTTTTTAATTTCATCATAATTAAGCTACAATCACTAGGAAGAATCAAAACCAAACGCACACAACGATAATATACGTAGGTGACTCTAAGCCAGGATTGAGAACTACTGGTCTTGTTGAGATGAATATGAGCTCAGAGAGGCATAGATTAGTAAAAATCAACCTCTCTCTCAAATATTTTAAGAGTCATCAGTCTGACCTTGCTCCACTCCAGGTCCATCGAATCATTTGCATCCAACATAAATAGAATCAAGAATACGTACATTATATTAATTCCACCTGGATATAGATGGCCAAGTAATTCCAATGCTGGAATGAAAAGTTCAGCTCTTGCTACCTTGGAAAATGCCCAACAATCTGTCCTGCAAAAAGGTTGAAATGTCAAATGACGTTGCTTCCTACAAAAGTGAATTAGAGCGTGACCTCAAATGTTAATATATTCAGATCTTTCTTCTCCCCTTAGAAGGTCAAGTATTCACAACAGCCGTAAAATCTGCACTAACCTATCCTCCCAGGATTTCTGAATATGCAGTAACAAATTACAGAACTAAACAAAACAAATCCCCTATTGAAGGAAAGTTAGAGTCTAAGAAAAAGTAAGATTTTATGAAGAAGCAGCTAACCAGAGAAAGGTGTCATCAATAACAAATGATGCCTAATTAATAAGCAATAACAGTTATATCATGCTTTACAATTTATAAAACACTTTTGCATTTATCACCTGATTTGACCCTTATAACAGTTGTATTTGGTGACTGTTACTTATATTTTCATTTTCCAAAAAGAGAAAGAGAGATTATGAGAGTTGTGACTTATCCAATATTAATGGCATAGCTAAGACCTAAACTCAGGTCTTTTTCAGGAAATCCTGAGCTTTTCAACTGCCTTTTCCTATATGTGGGGATGTGTCAATGTTTCTTAAACAGGTTTTCCTGTTAGATGTTACTAGTAAAAACTTTCTTGCCATGCTAAATAAATGCAAACATCTATTTTCAATACATTATACCACTTATAAATCAGAGAGATTTAATTCATTTACTAAAAGAGTGTTTTTCACCAGAGATTACTGAGCATTTTCTAGTCTTCATTACTATTAACAACAGTTAAAAAGCCATAGTTAGCCAATAGAACCAGTTTGCGACAGAGTCCGCAAATGCTCAATAGAATTCTTTTAAAGCTTTTTTATTTGTCTCAATATTCTCCAAAGCAAGTCAAAAACACTGTAGTAACTCTGACAACTGACCAAATAGACACAAATGCAATCATCTCCAGGAGGCAGTTTGGACAGTAAAGAAACGCAGGCTAAAATAAAAATCTCTCTAACTTTTCACCTAAAAATCCAACCTAACAAAGAACGTGGTAACATTAACTCACATAAAAGGCAAATGTTTAACAGTGATGAATATGAAACCCAGTCAATGTCTCATTTTAAATAACATCTGTGGCTCTTTGTCATCAATAAAAATAATAGTACGATTCTCTTTACTCTGTGTTATTGTGTAGAGGCTAAGGGGGAAATAGCTGTCAGCATAACAAGGGAGCAGGGACACTCTCCTCTTTTATATTAATAGCAGTCAGTTTTACTTTTATATTAATAGCAGTCAGTTTTTACAAAATCGAACAGCCAAATCAAGGCTGGACAGAACAAGATGCCAGGGGCCACAGAAAAGCAGATGCCTTGGCGTGAAGGCAGCCTATGAATATTGGTTTTCCAGGATTTTGATAGCAGGAGTGTTTATCTTATTGAAAGCAGAGTCTAATTGAAAAAAAGAGTTTTTAAAATAGTGAGCCATTAATTAGGCGGCATGGGTTAAAGCGCAGGCTTTAGTAATGTACAAGGCTTCTGGGAGCCACAGACTATGCTCATCGATTCTGTCAGAGTGCCAGAGGAATGAGAGAGCCGACTGTTTTGCCTCTTCTGGAAACCTACCTGATACATTTGGAAGTGGCTTCACCATGCGTTGCCTCTGTTCAAATCATCCCATAATTACTCTGGCACTGTAAGCTGCGAACTTGGCGGGCTCTGAGAGCTATCAGATGTTTTTCTCATGCTTGCTGAACCTCTCTTAGACAAATTTTGCATTGTTTTTTGTGTCAGCTTTATCGTGGAACATCGTGTTGCCATCTGGGAAGAAAAACAACATGGCAGAGGAGCAGCTGGTGAATGGCAATGGCCAAATAAACATTGGCAGGCACCCGCCATTAGGTGAGATAAGAGGGATGGGCAACCGCCAACACCAATGAGCCCTCCTCAGTGGAACATCTCTCGCTGTCCTCTTATCTTCATTCAAATTCGTGGCAATTTTTTATTCTGAGGCTCAAGCCCTCCAAGTGTCAGGTGTTGGGCCTCCCCGCCTCTGTCCTGGAGGAAGAAGATAGATCTGTAAAATCCTGGCTGATTGAATTTCTCTCCCTGGGCAGGACAATGGGCAAGGGGAAACATCTGATACCTTAACAGAAGGACACCCCTCTGGGATGAGAAGATACCCATACCTTTACCAAGCTTTTCAACCAATTTGTTGATGTTTCTTTTTCTCATAAGCAACACCATCAGTATTTATAGATTTCAAACTCTTAAATCTTTTAAGGACTCCGTGTGTCATAAATAAATAAAAATGATACAAATT